>NC_134360.1:108827071-108970208 GCF_048569485.1 Anomaloglossus baeobatrachus
TAATATTATAACATAATTGAATCTCAGTCTCTCATCTACATCTCTTGCTGGCTATGTTCCAGTTCCTCCTTTTACTTTTTGGCAGCCCTTACACTTAGTGCATAGTGCTTTACCAGTCTAGAAGTCCCATTGCTTCAAAATGGTCAAAAATTGTTGTCAGAGGCCCTCCTCTACAAGTCTTCCAGGGGGTATTGCAGTTTTTCCATTTAATTTTGTTCAGCCCTTGCACTTAGTGAACAATCTTTATGAGTGTAACAGTCCTACTACCTAACAGTTTTTTCAGAATGTGTATAAAACCCTCCTTTTTGTCTAATACCGGGTGTATTAAAGTCCCTCTTCTTTCTCATTTTGGCAGTTCTTTGATTTCATAGGCTTTGCAAGTTTCAGAGTCCCTCCTTGATAAATTAGAGACTTCTATAGGAAATTGGGGATCATCGCCGCGCTTGTCACCATTCAATCCAAAGAGTTATTATTGGAAGTAATTTATTTCGGAACATTAACAAAGTCTACGCGTTTCAGGGGTCTCTGCCCCCTTCCTCAGGACAATGTAAGAATAATGACACAGAAGATATTACAGGCAAACACATGCATGGAGATAAATACCTTAAGGTTGTAGACGTCATAGGACAGCCCACCAGTTTGAAAAAAATTGGCAGGAACAACATATGGAAAATAAAAGCAACGTCATAGAATATATAATGTACAAATTCAATACATCTCATTACATATATATGGGTGGTAATCCATTGTGGAAGAAATTGTAAAAAAATATCACTTTCTATGTATATTTTTATAAATAAAAATATATATAATTGTGTAAAAGAAATTCTTTTATATATAAGATTGATTGTCATTCCACCTTATATGTATTCAATATGCGATTCCATTTGGATTCGAACCCCTTGTATTATTGGAAACAGTGGATTATAGGATGAAGGATTTATCCATGTGTCCAAATGTATTACACTGAGTTCACAGTGGCAGGCGGGGGAATATGTAGGAACTAAAAAAAAAAGAGTATTCATGTTTATAACATCCTGCAACGATCTGCAGGGAAACTAAAAAGAAAGAGTAGTCATGTTTATAACATCCTGCAACTATCTGCAGGGAAACAAAGGAATATATATAATTTGTCAGACGTTCAACACGGTTCATAGTATCATAGTATCATAGTTTTTAAGGTTGAAGGGAGACTCTAAGTCCATCTAGTTCAACCTGTAGCCTAACATGTTGATCCAGAGGAAGGCAAAAAAACCCCAATGTGGCAAACAAGTTCCAATGGGGAAAAAATTTCCTTCCTGACTCCACATCCGGCAATCAGACTAGTTCCCTGGATCAATACCCTGTCATAAAATCTAATATACATAACTGGTAATATTACATTTTTCAAGAAAGGCGTCCAGGCTCTGCTTAAATGTTAGTAGTGAATCACTCATTACAACATCATGTGGCAGAGAGTTCCATAGTCTCACTGCTCGTACAGTAAAGAATCCTCGTCTGTGATTATGATTAAACCTTCTTTCCTCAAGACGTAGTGGATGCCCCCGTGTTCCAGTCGCAGGCCTTGGTGTAAAAAGATCTTTGGAAAGGTCTCTGTACTGTCCCCTCATATATTTATACATTGTGATTAGATCCCCCCTAAGCCTTCGTTTTTCCAAACTAAATAACCCCAAGTTTAATAACCTGTCTTGGTATTGCAGCCCACCCATTCCTCTAATAATCTTGGTGGCTCTTCTCTGCACCCTCTCTAGTTCAGCTATGTCCTTCTTATATATCGGTGACCAGAATTGTACACAGTATTCTAAGTGTGGTCGCACTAGTGACTTGTACAGAGGTAGAACTATATTTTTTTCATGAACACTTATACCTCTTTTAATACATCCCATTATTTTATTAGCCCTGGCAGCAGCTGCCTGACACTGTCCACTAAAGTGAAGTTTACCATCCACCAATACACCCAAGTCTTTTTCTGTGTCTGTTTTACCCAGTGTTCTACGATTAAGTACATAATCATAAATGTTATTTCCTCTACCCAAGTGCATGACCTTACATTTATCTACATTAAACTTCAATTGCCACTTCTCAGCCCAATCCTCCAATTTACATAAATCTCCCTGTAATATAAAATTATCCTCCTCTGTATTGATTACCCTGCAGAGTTTAGTATCATCTGCAAATATTGAAATTCTACTCCGCATGCCCCCAACAAGGTCATTTATAAATATGTTGAAAAGAAGTGGGCCCAATACTGACCCCTGTGGTACCCCACTATGAACTGAGACCCAGTCCGAGTACGTACCATTAATAACTACCCTTTGTTTCCTATCACTTAGCCAGTTTTTAACCCAGTTACACATATTTTCCCCTATCCCCATTATTCTCATTTTATGTACCAACCTTTTGTGTGGCACCGTATCAAAAGCTTTTGAAAAGTCCATATACACAACATCCACTGCATTTCCCTGGTCCAGACTTGAACTTACCTCTTCATAGAAGCTGATCAAATTAGTTTGACAGGATCGATCCCTCATAAACCCATGTTGATACTCTGTCATAAGGTTATTTTTCTTGAGATACTCCAATATAGCATCTCTCAAGAAACCCTCAAGGATTTTACCAACCGTAGAGGTTAAACTTACCGGCCTATAATTTCCCGGCTCAGTTTTTGTCCCCTTTTTGAATATTGGCACCACATTTGCTATGCGCCAGTCCTGCGGTACCGACCCTGTTATTAAGGAATCTGAGAAGATTAAAAATAATGGTCTATCTATCACAGAACTCAATTCCTGTAGTACTCTGGGGTGTATGCCATCCGGGCCCGGAGATTTGTCAACCTTAGTGATTTCGAGGCGGCGGCGTACTTCCTGCTGGGTTAAGCAGGTAATATTCAAGTGTGAATTTATGGTATCACTGGTCATGTCATCTGCCATGGCATTTTCTTGTATAAAAACCGTAGAAAAAAAGTCATTCAGCAGGTTGGCTTTACCCTCATCCCCTTCCACCATTTCACCAAGACTATTTTTAAGGGGGCCAACACTATCGCTTTTCAGTTTTTTACTGTTTATGTAGTTAAAGAATATTTTAGGATTATTTTTACTTTCTCTCGCAATGAGTCTCTCTGTCTCAAACTTAGCTAACTTAATTTGCTTTTTACATATTTTATTTAATTTTCTATAATTATATAATGCCTCATCACTACCTACCCTCTTTAATTCTTTTAAGGCTTTCTGTTTTTCTTTTATTGCTTCCCTTACAGCTCTATTTAGCCATAGGGGTTTCCTCCTATTTCTAGCATGTTTGTTCCCATAGGGTATATTTTCTGCACAAGCCCTATTCAGGATGCTCATAAAAGTCTCCCATTTGCTTTGTGTACTTTTATTACTTAGTACATCATCCCAGTTTATTGCACTAAGATCATCTCTCAACCGTTTAAAATTTGCTTTCCTGAAGTTTAGTGTCCTTGTAGCACCTCTACTAGACATCTTACTAAAGAATACATGAAAACTTATTATTTTGTGATCACTATTCCCCAAGTAACCCCCAACTTGTATATTTGATATGCGGTCTGGCCTATTGGTTAGTACAAGGTCTAGTAGTGCTCCCCCTCTTGTGGGGTCCTGTACCATTTGTGAAAGGTAATTATCTTTCATTGTTATCAAAAATCTATTTCCTTTGCTGGAACTGCAAGTTTCTGTTCCCCAATTTATATCAGGATAGTTAAAGTCCCCCATAATAATTACCTCTCCGAGACTCGCTGCTTTATCAATTTGCTTTATGAGGAGATTCTCTACCTCTTCCATAATATTCGGCGTCTTATAACACACCCCTATCAGTATTTTATTATTCATTCTCCCCCCCCTTATCTCCACCCATAGGGACTCTACATTCTCAGTACCCTCACATATGTTGTCACGCAGGATGGGTTTTAAGGATGATTTTACATATAGACACACACCTCCCCCTCGCTTATTTGTACGGTCATTCCTGAATAGGCTATAACCCTGTAAATTAACAGCCCAGTCATAGCTCTCATCCAGCCATGTCTCTGATATCCCCACTATATCATAATTTTCTTCCAACAATATTAATTCTAATTCCTCCACCTTATTTGTGAGGCTTCGGGCATTAGTGTACATGCACGTTACGTATGACTCTGTACCTGTATTCCTGCTTACTGTATTAACTGTCCTAACCCTTCCCCCCGTACCACCCCCAATTTCATTACTTGTGCCCTGGTCACTATCTGCACTACATTCCCCTTCTATAAAGTGAATACCCTCGCCCCCCATTCCTAGTTTAAACACTCCTCCAACCTTCTAGCCATTTTCTGCCCCAGCAGAGCTGCACCTTCCCCATTAAGATGCAGCCCATCCCTAGCATAGAATCTGTAGCCAACTGAAAAGTCGGCCCAATTCTCCAGGAACCCAAAACCCTCTTTCCTACACCAATTCCTGAGCCACCTGTTAACCTCCCTGATCTCCCTTTGCCTCTCTAGTGTGGCTCGTGGCACAGGTAGTATTTCCGAAAATACCACCTTTGAGGTCCATGCTTTAAGCTTACAACCTAATTCCCTGAAATCATCTTTAAGGACCTTCCACCTACCTCTAACTTTGTCATTTGTGCCAATGTGTACAATGACCGCTGGGTCCTCCCCAGCCCCTCCCAGTAATCTGTCAACCCGATCAGCGATGTGCCGAACTCGAGCGCCAGGAAGACAACACACTGTTCGGCGATCCCTGTCTTTGTGACAGATTGCCCTATCTGTCCCCCTAATAATTGAGTCCCCCACTACCAGTACCTGTCTTGCCTGCCCTGCACTCCTATTCCCCCCCTTACTGGAGCAGACACTCCTCTGGCGTTCAGAGGTCATGCCTTGCTGCAGCAATGCTACCCCTGTAATGACATCCCCCTCATCTGCCAAGTTTGCAAACCTATTGGGGTGTGTCAGTTCAGGACTAGCCTTCCTAGCACTTTTCCCTTTACCCCCCTTTCTAACTGTCACCCAGCTACCTACCTCACCGTCCTGCCGCTCCCTACTACGATCCTCCCCCACATCTGACCCAGCAAGCTGCTGCTCAGTGAGCAGCAAACTCCTTTCCATATTGCTAATGCATCTCAGAGTTGCCAGCTGCTCATTTAGATCCAGTATCTGGGCTTCCAAATGTGCAACTTGCTCACATCTCGAACAACAGTATGCACCCTCGAACGGCTTTTCAAGGACTGCATACATGAGACAAGATGTACACTGGATCGCATTAGCAATAGTGGAGCACATTTTCTAATGGGGATAGCACTAAACAAATGTTAAGTAATTAAACAACTAAATACAAACAATTCTACTCACACTTACTTTTGCTCACACTTTGCTCACTCACGCTCACAATGAAGAAGACAGGCTAAAACTCGCGCGCCGCTAGGCGCGCGGTTTTCAGAAGTCTTCCTTCCGGCTGTAACGGCCAAAACCCGGTTCTCCTTGAGCTCGCGGTGACTCTTCACTTATCCCAGAAGGCACTGGGAATATGCAAATTATCCTCGCAAGACTCCTTCCCTGGCTTTCAGAAGTCTCCCTTCCGGCTGTAACGGCCAAAACCCGGTTCTCCTTGAGCTCGCGGTGACTCTTCACTTATCCCAGAAGGCACTGGGAATATGCAAATTATCCTCGCAAGACTCCTTCCCTGGCTTTCAGAAGTCTTCCTTCCGGCTGTAACGGCCAAAACCCGGTTCTCCTTGAGCTCGCGGTGACTCTTCACTTATCCCAGAAGGCACTGGGAATATGCAAATTATCCTCGCAAGACTCCTTCCCTGGCTTTCAGAAGTCTTCCTTCCGGCTGTAACGGCCAAAACCCGGTTCTCCTTGAGCTCGCGGTGACTCTTCACTTATCCCAGAAGGCACTGGGAATATGCAAATTATCCTCGCAAGACTCCTTCCCTGGCTTTCAGAAGTCTTCCTTCCGGCTGTAACGGCCAAAACCCGGTTCTCCTTGAGCTCGCGGTGACTCTTCACTTATCCCAGAAGGCACTGGGAATATGCAAATTATCCTCGCAAGACTCCTTCCCTGGCTTTCAGAAGTCTTCCTTCCGGCTGTAACGGCCAAAACCCGGTTCTCCTTGAGCTCGCGGTGACTCTTCACTTATCCCAGAAGGCACTGGGAATATGCAAATTATCCTCGCAAGACTCCTTCCCTGGCTTTCAGAAGTCTTCCTTCCGGCTGTAACGGCCAAAACCCGGTTCTCCTTGAGCTCGCGGTGACTCTTCACTTATCCCAGAAGGCACTGGGAATATGCAAATTATCCTCGCAAGACTCCTTCCCTGGCTTTCAGAAGTCTTCCTTCCGGCTGTAACGGCCAAAACCCGGTTCTCCTTGAGCTCGCGGTGACTCTTCACTTATCCCAGAAGGCACTGGGAATATGCAAATTATCCTCGCAAGACTCCTTCCCTGGCTTTCAGAAGTCTTCCTTCCGGCTGTAACGGCCAAAACCCGGTTCTCCTTGAGCTCGCGGTGACTCTTCACTTATCCCAGAAGGCACTGGGAATATGCAAATTATCCTCGCAAGACTCCTTCCCTGGCTTTCAGAAGTCTTCCTTCCGGCTGTAACGGCCAAAACCCGGTTCTCCTTGAGCTCGCGGTGACTCTTCACTTATCCCAGAAGGCACTGGGAATATGCAAATTATCCTCGCAAGACTCCTTCCCTGGCTTTCAGAAGTCTTCCTTCCGGCTGTAACGGCCAAAACCCGGTTCTCCTTGAGCTCGCGGTGACTCTTCACTTATCCCAGAAGGCACTGGGAATATGCAAATTATCCTCGCAAGACTCCTTCCCTGGCTTTCAGAAGTCTTCCTTCCGGCTGTAACGGCCAAAACCCGGTTCTCCTTGAGCTCGCGGTGACTCTTCACTTATCCCAGAAGGCACTGGGAATATGCAAATTATCCTCGCAAGACTCCTTCCCTGGCTTTCAGAAGTCTTCCTTCCGGCTGTAACGGCCAAAACCCGGTTCTCCTTGAGCTCGCGGTGACTCTTCACTTATCCCAGAAGGCACTGGGAATATGCAAATTATCCTCGCAAGACTCCTTCCCTGGCTTTCAGAAGTCTTCCTTCCGGCTGTAACGGCCAAAACCCGGTTCTCCTTGAGCTCGCGGTGACTCTTCACTTATCCCAGAAGGCACTGGGAATATGCAAATTATCCTCGCAAGACTCCTTCCCTGGCTTTCAGAAGTCTTCCTTCCGGCTGTAACGGCCAAAACCCGGTTCTCCTTGAGCTCGCGGTGACTCTTCACTTATCCCAGAAGGCACTGGGAATATGCAAATTATCCTCGCAAGACTCCTTCCCTGGCTTTCAGAAGTCTTCCTTCCGGCTGTAACGGCCAAAACCCGGTTCTCCTTGAGCTCGCGGTGACTCTTCACTTATCCCAGAAGGCACTGGGAATATGCAAATTATCCTCGCAAGACTCCTTCCCTGGCTTTCAGAAGTCTTCCTTCCGGCTGTAACGGCCAAAACCCGGTTCTCCTTGAGCTCGCGGTGACTCTTCACTTATCCCAGAAGGCACTGGGAATATGCAAATTATCCTCGCAAGACTCCTTCCCTGGCTTTCAGAAGTCTTCCTTCCGGCTGTAACGGCCAAAACCCGGTTCTCCTTGAGCTCATGGTGACTCTTCACTTATCCCAGAAGGCACTGGGAATATGCAAATTATCCTCGCAAGACTCCTTCCCTGGCTTTCAGAAGTCTTCCTTCCGGCTGTAACGGCCAAAACCCGGTTCTCCTTGAGCTCGCGGTGACTCTTCACTTATCCCAGAAGGCACTGGGAATATGCAAATTATCCTCGCAAGACTCCTTCCCTGGCTTTCAGAAGTCTTCCTTCCGGCTGTAACGGCCAAAACCCGGTTCTCCTTGAGCTCGCGGTGACTCTTCACTTATCCCAGAAGGCACTGGGAATATGCAAATTATCCTCGCAAGACTCCTTCCCTGGCTTTCAGAAGTCTTCCTTCCGGCTGTAACGGCCAAAACCCGGTTCTCCTTGAGCTCGCGGTGACTCTTCACTTATCCCAGAAGGCACTGGGAATATGCAAATTATCCTCGCAAGACTCCTTCCCTGGCTTTCACGGTTCAGCTGCCGTGGGAGAAAAGCCTGACGTACACACACGCTGGGCTCCTCCAGTGCAAGAATCCCAGAACTCGGCAGAGATGTCATCCCATCCAGAACGGAGCTGGAGACCAAAGGAGGACACAAAAAAACGGAAAAAGAACAGGAAATTTGCTACAAAACAAACCTATCTATTGTCATTAAGGGTTTTTAAAAAGGAAGATGCCGTATTGTCCTTATCGTCCCAGATAATTATATTATCATCAATATATCTTTTATATAATATATAGTGATGAGCGAGTACTAAAAAGCTCGGGTGCTCGAAGCTCGGGCCGAGCCTCCCAAGATACTCGTGTACTCGGGCCGAGCAACGAGCCCAATGTTATCCTATGGGAGACCCGAGTATTTTTGTGAAATGACCCCCCGGCAGCATGGAGAAACCCTAAAAATGTCACAAAAGTCTCAGAAGAGTGCTCAAATGACATGGCAACAGCATGGGGAAGACCCCTTGAAGCATTTATCACTGAAAAGTCACAGCTGTGAACAATTTTGTCCGCGTTTTACGCCATTTTTACGGACTCACCAGAAAACCTTCCAAAATGACCCCAAAATGATTTTTCATGGCGGAAATGTTAAGGGCACATACCCAATAGTGAGATAGAGCTGGTGTATGTTACTTTTTGAGATTAATACATGAAAGATTTTACGTGAAAACATTGTGTGGCACTCCGATGTCCCTGAGAAGAGACGTACATGAAGGCCTCTTGAGTCTAATGTGCCCATTTTGAGGAAGTGAGTCTTTGTAGTATTTTCCTTTGCCAGGGCAGTCCAAAATTGTGAGGTTCACCAATGCCCCTGCATACAGACGTGCATGAGGGCCTGTAAACCTGAAGTGCCCATTGGAAGGAAGTGGGTCTATTGTAGTATAGCCCTTAGGCAGGGCAGCCAAAAATTGGGAGGCTCCACGTTGTCCCTGGGTAGAGACGTGCATGAGGGCCTCAAAACATTAAGTGTCCATTGTCAGGAAGTGGGTGTATTATAGTATAGCCCTTAGGCAGGGCAGCCAAAAATTGGGAGGCTCCACATTGTCCCTGGATAGAGACGTGCATGATGGCCTGTAAACCTGAAGTGCCCATTGTAAGGAAGTGGGTCTATTTCAGTATAGCCCTTTGCCAGGGCAGCCAAAAATTGGGAGGCTCCACATTGTCCCTGGATAGAGACGTGCATGATGGCCTGTAAACCTGAAGTGCCCATTGTAAGGAAGTGGGTCTATTTCAGTATAGCCCTTTGCCAGGGCAGCCAAAAATTGGGAGGCTCCACATTGTCCCTGGATAGAGACGTGCATGATGGCCTTTAAACCTGAAGTGCCCATTGTAAGGAAGTGGGTCTATTTCAGTATAGCCCTTTGCCAGGGCAGCCAAAAATTGGGAGGCTCCACATTGTCCCTGGATAGAGACGTGCATGATGGCCTGTAAACCTGAAGTGCCCATTGTAAGGAAGTGGGTCTATTTCAGTATAGCCCTTTGCCAGGGCAGCCAAAAATTGGGAGGCTCCACATTGTCCCTGGATAGAGACGTGCATGATGGCCTGTAAACCTGAAGTGCCCATTGTAAGGAAGTGGGTCTATTTCAGTATAGCCCTTTGCCAGGGCAGCCAAAAATTGGGAGGCTCCACATTGTCCCTGGATAGAGACGTGCATGATGGCCTGTAAACCTGAAGTGCCCATTGTAAGGAAGTGGGTCTATTTCAGTATAGCCCTTTGCCAGGGCAGCCAAAAATTGGGAGGCTCCACATTGTCCCTGGATAGAGACGTGCATGATGGCCTTTAAACCTGAAGTGCCCATTGTAAGGAAGTGGGTCTATTTCAGTATAGCCCTTTGCCAGGGCAGCCAAAAATTGGGAGGCTCCACATTGTCCCTGGATAGAGACGTGCATGAGGGCCTCAAAACATTAAGTGTCCATTTTAAGGAAGTGGGTGTATTATAGTATAGCCCTTAGGCAGGGCAGCCAAAAATTGGGAGGCTCCACGTTGTCCCTGGGTAGAGACGTGCATGAGGGCCTCAAAACATTAAGTGTCCATTTTAAGGAAGTGGGTGTATTATAGTATAGCCCTTAGGCAGGGCAGCCAAAAATTGGGAGGCTCCACGTTGTCCCTGGGTAGAGACGTGCATGAGGGCCTCAAAACATTAAGTGTCCATTTTAAGGAAGTGGGTGTATTATAGTATAGCCCTTAGGCAGGGCAGCCAAAAATTGGGAGGCTCCACGTTGTCCCTGGGTAGAGACGTGCATGAGGGCCTCAAAACCTTAAGTGTCCATTTTAAGGAAGTGGGTGTATTATAGTATAGCCCTTAGGCAGGGCAGCCAAAAATTGGGAGGCTCCACATTGTCCCTGGATAGAGACGTGCATGAGGGCCTCAAAACATTAAGTGTCCATTTTAAGGAAGTGGGTGTATTATAGTATAGCCCTTAGGCAGGGCAGCCAAAAATTGGGAGGCTCCACGTTGTCCCTGGGTAGAGACGTGCATGAGGGCCTCAAAACATTAAGTGTCCATTTTAAGGAAGTGGGTGTATTATAGTATAGCCCTTAGGCAGGGCAGCCAAAAATTGGGAGGCTCCACGTTGTCCCTGGGTAGAAACGTGCATGAGGGCCTCAAAACATTGTTCCCATTGCAAAGGAGCGGGTCTCCTGTCGTTGTAATGTCCATTCTGCAAAGAATGGGCGAAAAAATTTACCACTGGGGGTATACCTGAAACAAAGGCCTAAGTATTGCAATTTGTAACGGTCATCATCATGGTGGCGCATGAGGAGAAGGAGGAGGAGTCCAGCGATTATCCAAAGTCCAGAAGTGTGTACCCATGGGTGAGTGGAGGTACATGGCAAACTTTAAATTCCGCTCTCATTTGCTGGTGGTGTGGTGAAGTCTGGCCCAATCCAACCCTTGTTCATCTTGATCAGAGTCAGCCTGTCAGCATTTTCAGTTGACAGGCGGGTGCGTTTATCTGTAATGATTCCACCTGCGGCACTAAAAACACGCTCTGACAAAACGCTAGCAGCAGGGCAGGCCAGGACTTCCAAGGCGTAGAGAGCCAATTCATGCCACGTGTCCAGCTTGGATACCCAATAATTGTAAGGCACAGAGGAATGTCGGAGTACAGTTGTTCGATCTGCAAGGTACTCCTTCAGCATCTGGGCAAACTTAGGATTTCTTGTGGCACTACCCCGCACCTCAGGGGCTGTGGTACGTGAGGGGCTGAGAAAACTGTCCCACATCTTAAAGACTGTTCCCCTACCTCTGGCGGATTGGACTTGTGCCTCTCTCGGTTGTACGCCTCGGTTGTCCACTGATTCATGACCTATGCCGCTAGCGTTTTGTGAGGGGAATGCTTTGCCTACTTCCGTGAGTATGGCCTTCCGAAACTGCTGCATTTTGGTTGACCTCTCCTCCACGGGAATAAGAGACAAAAAGTTCTCCTTGTAGCGTGGGTCTAACAGTGTTACCAACCAGTAATGATTGTCGGCCAAGATGTTCTTAACGCGAGGGTCACGAGACAGGCAGCTTACCACAAAGTCAGCCATGTGCGCCAGACTCTTAACAGCCAGGACTTCAGTAGCCTGACCAACAAGATGACTGAACATGCTGTCCTCCTCCTCCTCCTCCTCCTCCTCATCTACCCTGTCCTCTGGCCAGCCACGCTGAACCGAGGATATGACTGGTGTGCATGTCATATCCTCAATTTGGCCGGAGAGTTGCTCCATGTCTTCATCCTCCTCCTCGTCATAGTCCTCCACTGCACGTTGTGATGAGACGAGGCTGGGCTGTGTGTTATCACCCACACCCACTACTGTTTCTTGCTGCAACTCATCGCGCTCCGCCTGCAATGCATCATGTTTGTTTTTCAGCAGAGACCGTTTTAGAAGGCAGAGTAGCGGTATGGTGACGCTAATAATGGCGTCATCACCACTCACCATCTTGGTGGAGTCCTCAAAGTTTTGGAGGATGGTACATAGGTCTGACATCCATCTCCACTCCTCAGGTGTTATGTGTGGAGTTTGACCCATTTCCCGACGGCTTAGGTGATGCAGGTACTCAACAACTGCCCTCTTCTGCTCACATATCCTGACCAACATGTGCAGAGTTGAATTCCAACGCGTGGGGACATCACACACCAGTCTTTGAGCCGGAAGATGCAAACGGCGCTGAAAGCCGGCAAGGCCGGCTGAAGCAGTAGGTGACTTTCGAAAATGTGCAGACAGGCGGCGAACTTTTACCAGTAGATCAGACAGCTCTGGGTATGACTTTATAAACCGCTGAACCACGAGGTTGAGCACATGGGCCACGCATGGAACATGTGTCAGCTGGCCTCGCCTCAAAGCCGCCACCAGGTTCCGGCCATTGTCACACACGACCTTTCCTGGCTTTAGGTTCAGAGGTGTGAGCCAGTGATCTGCCTGCTGTTTCAGAGCTGTCCACAGCTCTTCTGCATTGTGGGGTTTGTCACCTATGCAGATTAGCTTCAGCACAGCCTGTTGCCGCTTCGCCGAGGCAGTGCTGCAGTGCTTCCAGCTTGTGACTGGTGTGGAGGGCACAGTGGATGAGGATGCGCAGGAGGAGGAGGAGGCTGAAGAGCATGACATTCCGGAGCTGTAGAGTGTGGGTGAAACACTGACTGAGGTAGGGCCTGCAAACCTTGGTGTGGGAAGGACGTGTTCCGTCCCTCGCTCAGACTGGGTCCCAGCTTCCACAATATTAACCCAGTGTGCCGTCAACGAGATGTAGCGGCCTTGCCCACAAGCACTTGTCCACGTGTCTGTGGTTAGGTGGACCTTGGGTGAAACAGCGTTGTTCAGGGCACGTGTGATGTTTTGTGACACGTGGTTATGCAACGCGGGGACGGCACACCGGGAGAAATAGTGGCGGCTGGGGACCGAGTAACGTGGGACAGCTGCCGCCATCAGGTCACGGAATGCTTCAGTCTCCACCAGCCTAAAAGGCAACATTTCCAGCGCAAGCAGTCGCGAAATGTTAGCATTTAGAACTGTGGCATGTGGGGTGTTGGCAGTGTATTTGCGCCTGCGTTCAAAGGTTTGCTGAATGGATAACTGAACGCTGCGCTGGGACAAGGACGTGCTTGATGATGGTGTTCTTTCTGCGTAGGCAACTGCAGGTGCAGGAGTGGAGGAGGCTTGTTCGCAGGCAGCATGGACAGAGGATTGGCTCGCATGCACAACCAGCGAAGACGTAGCAGTGACATCAGCAAGCACTGCTCCTCGACTCTGTTGTACTTCCCACAAAGTCGGGTGCTTGGCTGACATGTGCCTGATCATGCTGGTGGTGGTCAGGCTGCTAGTTTTGGTACCCCTGCTGATGCTGGCACGGCAGGTGTTGCAAATGGCCTTTTTTGAATCATCTGGATCCAACTTAAAAAACTGCCAGACTCGGGAAGACCTAACATTTGTACAGGCACCTTGTGTTGTCGTGTTGTTCCGGGGAACGGTTGCCTGACTTCTGCCTGGGGCCACCACCCTGCTTCTTACTGCCTGTTGTGATGCTACGCCTCCCTCCCCCTGTGCACTGCTGTCCTCGCTCTGCATATCCTCCTGCCAGGTTGGGTCAGTTACTGGATCATCCACCACGTCGTCTTCCTCTTCCGCACCCTGCTCCTCCTCCTGACTTGCTGACAATTGTGTCTCATCATCGTCCACCACTTGTTGAGACACGTTGCCAACTTCGTGAGAACGTGGCTGCTCAAATATTTGGCCATCTGTACAGACGATCTCCTCATGACCCACTTCAATATGAGCTGGCGAGAGGCCAGAATGTGTGAATGGAAACGTGAACAGCTCTTCCGAGTGTCCAAGTGTGGGATCATTAATGTCCGAGGAGGACGTGTACTCAGCCTGGTGGTAGGAAGGAGGATCAGGTTCAGAAATGTGCGGTGCAGTATCACGGCTACTGACACTTGACCGTGTGGAAGACAGAGTGTTTGTGGTGGTGCCAATCTGACTGGAAGCATTATCTGCTATCCAACTAACAACCTGTTGACACTGGTCTTGGTTCAAGAGCGGTGTACTGCTGCGGTCCCCAAGAATTTGGGACAGGACGTGCGAGCGACTAGATGTGGCCCTTTGTTGTGGCGAAATTAGAGCTTGCCCACGACCTCGGCCTCTGCCTGCACCACCATCACATCCACTTCCTTGTTCCTTGCCAATGCCCTTGCGCATTTTGCAATGCTGTGCACTGCTGACGTGTATATTCACTACTTGTGCGTTATATCAAAGTGTGTGGAAATTGCACACAAGTGCACCTGTACGCTGCCACCAACAGGCACACACGTGCGGTTTTAAAAACCAAGCACGGACGCAATAATAACCTAACAGGTTTTTTTGGGGAGCGACAATTACAGACAAGTCAGACACTATCTGGACTGTTTTACACTGTGTACACCAGCCCCAGATATGATGAAGGCTGGTATACGGTCACCACTACCCTGCCTGCCTGCCTGCCTGTATACTGGTACAATAGTCCTGACAAGGACTCTTTTGGTCACTAGCCTGTATTCAGACCTGGCTATACCCTGCCTGTATATAGCAACAATAGTCCTGAGAAGGACTCTGCTACTGTACTCCGACCTGGCTATACCCTGCCTGCCTGTATACAACTAGAATAGTCCTGAGAAGGACTTTTGGTCACACTGTTTGCAGCCCTGCAACTGAAAAAGCTATAAAGGGCCGCAAAGCTTTCCCTGAATCAGCGACACTCTCCCTACACTGACTGTCTGAATAGCTGTGAGCAGAGCACAGCGCGCCGGCCGATATAAAGGCTCGGTCACGCTGTGCAGGCCGGCCAATCACTGCAATTCCACAACTAACAGGGCTGTGGCATTGCAGTGGTCTGCCAGCCAATCCCTGCATGAGGGCTGGCTCTCAAAAGAGCGCCAACATGCAGAAATGAAGACCACGAGTACAGCACGAGTATCGCGAGATTACTCGGTCCCCGCCGAGCAGCCCGAGTACAGCGATACTCGTGCGAGTACCGAGTAGTGACAAGCATGCTCGCTCATCACTAATAATATAATATCTTGTGCAAAACAGGAATTGTAAATGTGAATGAGTTAAAAAATACCCATAAAAAGGTTGGCATAGTTAGGTGCGACTTTCAAACCCATCGCGGTACCGGACTGCTGATGGTACATATGATCCAAAAAAGTGAAAAAATTATTATATAAAATAAACTAAAAATAATGTTCTATTGACATAACATACCATTTTAATTCCTTGGCAATGTGTCACGCTCCCCAGCTCCCGTGCCACGCTCCCCGGCGGGGCCTGTTCTTCGTGTTTGCTAAGCTAGGAGTCAGGTATCCCTGTGCCTTGTCCCGTACTTACCTATCTATCTTGTAGAGTCGCTCCTGTCTCGCCAACCGGTCCTGACGCTTCCAGAACCCCGAACGGTGACTGTCTGCCATCTCGTCAGTCCCTACCATCTCCGATCCCTGGATCCGTGTGCTGACCGACCTCCTCGCTCAGCTGGTTCCGGACTCTGCCTGACATCATCTCGGCCTCCGAACCTGAGCTCCATCACCCGTACTACCTTCAGAGACTCCGAGGTCCCAGGGACTTCTTCACTCCACTCCTCTGAACGGACTGTCCTGCTACCCGTAGTGCTCCGGCTACCGGGCACCTTGCCCTTGGTGGGGTGCTCAGTCCAGTGGATCCACCTGCTGGGCCTACCCGTCCTCCTGGTCCTAACAGTAAGAACAGACCATGGATCCCGCCGAAGCACTAGCGTCCCAGCTGGCCGGATTGCAGCAGGGACTCGGACGAGAGCGCGAGACCCAGTCCCGCATGCTGGCCTTCATGTCCTCGGTGGACACCCGCCTGAATACGCTGCAAGCAACAGCCACGTCCCTGGCATCTCAGTCTTCACCAGCACAGTCCATGGCCGCAGTTCCCGTGGCAGGTTCCTCGGAGGCCTCTAAACTCCGCTTGGCCTCTCCACCCCGATATGCCGGAGATCCTAAGACCTGCAGAGGATTCTTGAATCAGTGCTCCCTCCACTTTAAGCTGCTTCCGCATCTGTTTGCCTCCGACCAAGCCAAGGTGGCGTTTGTGATGTCCCATCTAGAGGGTGAGTCACTGGCCTGGATGAACCCCTTGTGGGAGAAGGAGGACCCTGTAACTACTAACATCCAGGAATTACTGCAGGCATTTAGAACCACCTTTGACGAACCCGGACGTGCCACCGCGTCCGCCTCATCACTCCTCAGGCTACGTCAGGGGACCTTGACGGTGGGTCAATATGCCATCCGCTTCCGCACCTTGGCCTCAGAATTAGGGTGGAACAATGAGGCCCTAACCGCCGCCTTCTGGGAAGGACTCTCCGGTCGTATTAAGGACGAGCTGGCAGGCCGCGATGTTCCTTCCTCCCTGGATGCCCTGATCGCACTAGCCACCTGCGTGGACCTCCGTTTTCAGGAACGATCCAAAGAGGTGTCCCGCGAGAGACGTCCGATACGGCATTCCTCTCCTCCGCAGAAGCCCATCATACCTCAGTTGGCGTCGTCTGGCGTCTCTGTCCCCGAGCCCATGCAGATTGATCGTTTGCGGCAGTCCGAACAACGCTGAGCAGAACAGCTCGCCAAGGGCCTCTGCTTCTACTGCGGAGAGGGCACACACCTGCTACGTTCCTGTCCAGAAAGGCCGGGAAACTCCAAAGCCTAGGGTTGGTAGGAGAGGCCACCCTAGGTACTGGGACCCTCTCAGACCCGGTTACGTGGACTGTTCAAGTGACAGCGGGAGAGACGCGGTTCACGGCAGAGGCGTACCTCGATTCCGGGGCAGCAGGCAATTTCATCCAGCAGGCCACGGTGGACAAGTACCAGGTGTCGGTTACTCCACTCGACAAACCCCTCTTGATTGCCTCTGTAGACGGGAGACCCCTCTCTGACACCATCTCGTGGATCACCAAGCCTGTAGAACTACGTATCGGTGCCCTGCACACCGAGAGAATCACTCTCTACGTCCTCCCGCACATGTCTCATCAAATCCTGCTGGGACTCCCCTGGTTACGGACACACGAACCATCGGTCAGCTGGCGTGCTGGCGAAATTACCCGATGAGGCTCCTCTTGCCACGAGAACTGCCTGAAGTCCATACAGCCCATCCGACGACCTCCGGTTCCGGAGTCCCTACCAGGACTGCCTTCGGCCTATTGGTCCTTCGCGGACGTTTTTGATAAAAAAGAGTTGGAGGTACTGCCGCCACATCGTCCTTACGACTGTGCCATCGACCTACTACCGGGAACCACACCACCTCGAGGACGGATATATCCTTTGTCCCCTGCTGAAACAAGAGCCATGTCTGCCTACATCACTGAGAACCTGGCAAGGGGATTCATCCGGAGATCCTCCTCTCCTGCTGGAGCAGGCTTCTTCTTCGTTAAGAAGAAAGAGGGCGACCTGCGCCCCTGCATTGACTACCGGGGATTGAACCCAATCACCGTAAAGAATAAATACCCCCTGCCGCTCATCCCCAAATTGTTTGATCGTCTTAGAGGAGCTCGTGTGTTTACCAAGTTGGATCTTCGTGGTGCCTACAACCTGGTCCGCATCCGCTCTGGGGACGAATGGAAGACCGCATTTAACACTCGCGATGGGCACTACGAGTATTGTGTGATGCCCTTCAGCCTGTGTAACGCACCGGCAGTCTTTCAAGAATTAGTGAACGACGTGTTCCGGGACCTTCTCTACATCTGTGTGGTAGTATATCTGGATGACATCCTGGTCTTCTCTCCGGACCTCCAGACCCACAGAGAGAACGTGCAGCTGGTACTACAAAGACTGAGAGAGAATCGTTTGTACGCCAAGTACGAGAAGTGTGTTTTCGAGCAGTCTTCTCTTCCCTTCCTGGGTTACGTAATCTCCGATACCGGCCTGCAGATGGACCCGGAGAAGGTCTCTTCCATTCTCAACTGGCCCCCTCCTTCCGGACTGAAGGCAATTCAACGTTTTCTTGGCTTTGCGAACTATTACCGTCAGTTCATCCCTCACTTCTCTGCCCTGACTGCGCCTCTCTCTGCCTTGACCAAGAAGGGGCTAATCCGAAGAACTGGTCACCTGCGGCCGACACCGCGTTTGGCTCCCTGAAGCGGGCATTTGCTTCATCTCCTGTGCTCCACCGTCCTGAGTTAAACCGACAGTTCACCTTGGAGGTGGATGCCTCCTCCTCTGGAGCCGGGGCAGTGCTCATGCAGAAGTACTCCACCGAGAAGATGGTTACTTGCGGTTTCTTCTCCAAGAGCTTCTGAGCGCCGGAACGCAACTACACCATCGGTGACCGAGAGCTATTAGCAGTCAAGCTGGCTCTGGAAGAATGGCACTACCTTCTGGAGGGAGCAGTGTACCCCGTGATCATTTACACGGACCACAAGAACCTGGAATACCTGCGGTCTGCTCAGCGACTGAACCCACGACAAGCCAGGTGGTCCTTGTTCTTTGCCAGGTTCGATTTCCAACTCCATTTTCATCCCGCGGATAAGAATGTGCGAGCAGATGCCTTGTCCAGGTCATTCGTGCCCATGGAACAGGAGGAGGAGACATCCCAACCCATCATCTGCCCAAGTAAAGTCATTCCGGTGGCTCCTGTCACTCTGGCCCAGATACCGCCCGGGAAGACCTATGTCTCTGAAACTGACAGACAAAAAGTCTTGCACTGGGGCCATGCCTCGAAAATAGCTGGCCATTTCGGTCAGAAGAGAACATGGAGTACAATTGTACGTCACTATTGGTGGCCATCCCTTCGCACGGACGTCACGTCCTTTGTCTCAGCCTGCTCCTCTTGTGCCCGGAACAAGACGCCCAAATACCTGCCATATGGTCGTCTTCTGCCGCTGCCAATTCCCTCCGTTCCGTGGCAACACATTGCAATGGACTTTATTACAGACTTGCCCTTGTCCTCCGGACACATGGTCAAATGGGTCGTGGTGGACTGTTTCTCCAAGATGGCTCATTTCGTCCCTATGGCTGGACTGCCCTCTGCCCAGGAGCTCGCTGACGCCTACATACAGCACATCTTCCGGTTGCATGGCTTTCCATCACACATTGTGTCCGACAGAGGAACTCAGTTTACCTCGCGCTTCTGGAGGGCTCTCTGCAAACATCTGGGAGTGACTCTGGACTTTTCTTCGGCCTACCATCCTCAGTCAAATGGCCAAGTGGAGCGAGTCAATCAGATCCTGACCTCCTTCTTGCGTCACTACGTTAACACCCATCACGACGATTGGTCCACGCTCCTTCCCTGGGCTGAATTGTCCCATAACCATCACGTCAGTGAGTCCTCCTCCAGCTCTCCCTTCCATGTCATTTATGGACTTCAGCCTTCCGTCCCATTACCTGTATCTTCGTCCTCGGATGTCCCCGCTGCTGATACCGTAGTCCGTGACTTTTCAACAATTTGGGACTCTGTCAAGACGCCCCTTGGACGCGCTTCCCTGCGGATGAAGAGACACGCGGACAAGAGGCGTCTGGATCCTCTGTGTTTCTCTCCAGGAGATCTGGTCTGGCTTGCTTCCAAATATGTCCGATTGAAGCTACCATCGTACAAGCTGGGTCCTCGATACATCGGGCCGTTTAAAGTCATCGCCAAGATCAATGAGGTCTCCTCCAAGCTGCAGCTCCCGGCCACGATGAGGATACCCAACTCCTTCCACGTCTCCCTGCTCAAGCCGGTTGTGCTTGGTCCCTTCTCCGCTGCTGCCAGTTCTGCTCCTCCTCCTATTGCTGATGATGACATCTATGCGGTAAGGGATATCGTGGCCATGAAGACCGTGTGGGGCCGACAGTTCTTCCTGGTGGACTGGGCTGGGTATGGTCCTGAGGATAGGTCCTGGGAACCCCGGGAGAATGTGGGTACTCCTCTGATACGTGCCTTCCGGTCCCGGTTGCGGGGAGGGGGTACTGTCACGCTCCCCAGCTCCCGTGCCACGCTCCCCGGCTCCCCTGCCACGCTTCTCGGCTTCCCTGCCATGCTTCCCGGCTCCCCTGCCACGCTTCCCGGCTCCCCTGCCATGCTTCCCGGCTCCCCTGCCACGCTTCCCGGCTCCCCTGCCACGCTTCCTGGCTCCCGTGCCATGCTCCCCGGTCCCCCGCTCCACAGCCTCCATGCTCCCTCACCTGCATCCTCCAGGCAACCCGGTCCCCGCTCCCGGCGCCCGTCTGCGATGCTGAGCCAGCCCAGCACTCCTGCCTCCTGTGCACCGCTTCCTGCTCTGGCTTCTGGCACCCGGGCCTCGCGCATGCGCATTAGGGCGTGCGCGCGGTCATTGACCCTCTCTTAAAGGGCCAGCGTCCTCCAACAGGATATTGAAGATTTAGGTATAGGGTATATAGGGGGATCCTTTCCAAGTAGGCGGGGCCTGTTCTTCGTGTTTGCTAAGCTAGGAGTCAGGTCTCCCTGTGCCTTGTCCCGTACTTACCTATCTCTCTTGTAGAGTCGCTCCTGTCTCGCCAACCGGTCCTGACGCTTCCAGAACCCCGAACGGTGACTGTCTGCTACCCGTAGTGCTCCAGCTACCGGGCACCTTGCCCTCGGTGGGGTGCTCAGTCCAGTGGATCCACCTCCTGGGCCTACCCGTCCTCCTGGTCCTAACACAATGTATTTATACTGTCATTAATCACCTACTATTTATATCCTATATATCAACTAATACAGGTATATACATATAATTTTTACTTTTCTTAATTTTGTGTTACACAAAAAGGTTTGTTTTGTAGCAAATTTCCCGTTCTTTTTTCGTTTTTTTGTGTCCTCCTTTGGTCTCCAGCTCCGTTCTGGATGGGATGACATCTCTGCTGAGTTCTGGGATTCTTGGAGGAGCCCAGCGTGTGTGCACGTCAGGCTTTTCTCCCACAGCAGCTGAACCGTGTTGAACTTCTGACAGATTATATATATTCCTTTGTTTCCCTGCAGATCGTTGCAGCATGTTATAAACATGAATACTCTTTTTTTTAGTTTCCCTGCAGATCGTTGCAGGATGTTATAAACATGAATACTCTTTATTTAGTTTCCCTGCAGATCGTTGCAGGATGTTATAAACATGAATACTCTTTTTTAGTTCCTACATATTCCCCCGTCTGCAGCTGTGAACTCTGTGTAATACATTTGGACATGTGGATAAATCCTTCATCCTATAATCCACTGTTCCCAATGATACAAGGGGCTTGAATCCAAATGCCATCGCATATTGAATACATATAAGGTGGAATGACAATCAATCTTATATATAAAAGAATTTCTTTTACACAATTATATATATTTTTATTTATAAAAATATACATAGAAAGTGATAATTTTTTACAATTTCTTCCACAATGGATTACCACCCATATATGTAATGAGATGTATTGAATTTGTACATTATATATTCTATGACGTTGCTTTAATTTTCCATATGTTGTCCCACCGACTTTTTTTCAAACTGGTGGGCTGTCCTATGACGTGTACAACCTAAACAGAGAGAAGTAGAGAGGGGTGTTTAATGCCGCGCCAAATGATCACTGTTCAGAAGTCAGATTAACGTGTCTTTATTGTTGGCATAGGTCTACGCGTTTCAGGAGCTCCGCTCCCTTCCTCTGGACCGTCAAGCACCAAAGAAACATCAAATCTACAAATGTGGAGGCCGACATACATTAAATAGCCACAGTGACGTCACAAAGACCATCCCTTTTTCCAAAAAAACAGGCGGGAAAAGGTGCAACAAAGTAAAATCATGACATAATACATATATGTGCATAATGACAAATAAAAATAAAGAAAGAAACGGTGTAAAGATTATACATACAGAGATTGTGTAAAAAATTAAATATTAAATTATGTATAAAACCTGTGTATTTCCTGTGATGTGTGTGAGAAAAAAAAAAAATATATATAATACAAATATGTGTGTGACATATAAATGCGTGTTACACCAGAAGTTTATATAGAGTCCAGAACATTAAGTACTTGTCATATAGAAATAAGATCCACCGCAGCCACCAAGGCATGTGATGTTTTTGGAAGGAAAGAAACATTAATGAAGAAGATGAATATAAGCACGGAAGTAAGAGAACTTATGGGAGAATGTGAAGCAAAGAAAAAACTTTCCCGACTATAGAGAACCAGGAGTAAAAATAGTGAAGCAGTGTGTGGGACCGCTACAGATCCTCATGTACTGACAGCGGTTCACCGGAGTTCAGAAGCGTGGGAAAAAAGTAAACCGCGCCTGCGCCAAGGATATGTATCAGGGGCAGGCAGGTTAACTAAGTTCAAAAGCGTGGGAAAAAAGACAGAGTGCATGCGTTCAACCCGAGCGGTAAAGCGGGTGTCTGTATCTGTGTCATCATAAAATAACTCACAGATAGGTGCGGAGTGTGCTGAGGATAAAGATGGAGGAGAGAACTATCTCCCATCAACCCTGACCCATCACATAGTGCATGAAAGGATGAACTAAAACCAGCATAATAACAAGAAAATTGTGCCCATCAGTAAATGGGTGAGGAGAACGGACAGGAACCCAGACAAGTATGTGAGATAGTCCCGCTAGAAATAGCGGGTAAACCCGCTAACCCAACCAAAAGGATATAGAAAAGCTCAACTAGACATGGAATAAAACACAACCATAAAACATGAATAGAAATTTTTTTTAGAATAGAAAAACAAATAAGATAAAGGAGGAAATATTGATATATTATGTTTGATTAGTGTGCTTTTACTGATATATGTTCAGTATAAAAACAAGATGCTGATGGGGAGGAATTACTCATAAAGGGACATAAGAAGGAATATAATATAAATACTATAAAATCTCTTTTCATATGATCAAATAAAAAAATATTAAAATAAAAAAATAATATAAAAATATATAAATACGTACCGTAGCCTATACTATGCCAAATACTAAAATTATAAAAAAAAAGCAATAGTTATTTAGGAATATATATATAAAAAGACAAAAATAAGTATATAAAGGATAATAAAACCAGGAATAAAACCCTCTAAAGGGACTGATAAAGGTATATAAATATATGTAAAAACCATCATATATCACATTTAATGGAATAAGTCGGTGACTTCATTAAGGCCCCGGGGTTTAAGGGTGTTAAGTTTATATATCTAAAATGTCTCTTTTTTGTTTAGGACATCTATTCTGTCAGGAACATGTGGCGGTATCTGCTCAATAGGGGTGACTTTTAGCTTAATTTTCTTTCCATGGACTAAAGTGGCATGTCGTGATAATCCATGGAGCATGAACCCCACTTTAATATTATGTCTGTGGGAGTTCATGCGATTGTGTAATGCTTGTGTCGTCCTTCCGATATAGCGTTTATCACAATCGCATTCTATTAAATAAATTACAAAATCAGACTGGCAGGTGAGGTGTCCTTTTATCGTAAATTCTGTATCTCCCGGGAGACACAGAAAGAGACATTTTGGATATATAAACTTAACACCCTTAAACCCCGGGACCTTAATGAAGTCACCGACTTATTCCATTAAATGTGATATATGATGGTTTTTACATATATTTATATACCTTTATCAGTCCCTTTAGAGGGTTTTATTCCTGGTTTTATTATCCTTTATATACTTATTTTTGTCTTTTTATATATATATTCCTATACAGTGGCGTAACTAGAGTTTGATGGGCCCTGGTGCAAACTTTGGACCGGGGCCCCCCTCCATGTACACAACACTTAGGGTACGGGATAATGATGCTGACACTTGGCTTTTACCCAAAGCACCCAGGTTTCCCATGATCTAAAATCCCTCTATCAGCACCCTGCTTTCCCATGCTCTGTCATACATCTTTCCCTCAGCACCCAGCTTTCCCATATCAGAGCATAGGAAAGCTGGGTGCTGAGAGATGTATAGCAGAGCATGGGAAAGCTGGGTGCTGAGAGATGTATAGCAGAGCATGGGAAAGCTGGGTGCTGAGAGATGTATAGCAGAGCATGGGAAAGCTGGGTGCTGAGAGATGTATAGCAGAGCATGGGAAAGCTGGGTGCTGAGAGATGTATAGCAGAGCATGGGAAAGCTGGGTGCTGAGAGATGTATAGCAGAGCATGGGAAAGCTGGGTGCTGAGAGATGTATAGCAGAGCATGGGAAAGCTGGGTGCTGAGAGATGTATAGCAGAGCATGGGAAAGCTGGGTGCTGAGAGATGTATAGCAGAGCATGGGAAAGAGCCCTTTTCCCTCAGCACAAAACATTCCCATCCCATACTTGTATCTTTTTCCTCCCTCATATATAGTTCTCCAAATACTATAATGGCCCCCACATAGCCTTCCATATAGTATAAAGGGTCCCACATAACCCTTTATATATTAGAATGCACCCCCATAGTCCTCCATGTATTATAATGCATTTCCCATAGTTCTCCATATTTTATACTGCACCACAGTCCCCATGCTTTATAATGCACCCCCACAGACCATGTGTAAGGTAGCCTCCATAGTCCTCCATATATTATAATGTAGCCCCCATAGTCCTATATGTATTATAATGCAGCCCCATAGACCTCCATGTATAATGCGCTGCTATAGTCTATGTATAAGGTGTCCTTCATGTTTATTATGCAGTCCCATAGACCTCCATGTATCATGCAGCCAGCACCCCCAGGCCTCCATGTATTATGCAGCCAGTCCCACCAGGGCCTCCATGTGTCATGCAGCCAGCCCCACCAGGTGTCATGCAGCCAGCCCCACCAGGGCCTCCATGTGTAATGCAGCCAGCTTCCCCCGGGCCTATATGTGTCATGCAGCCAGCCCCCCCAGGGCCTCTATGCGTCATGCAGCCAGCCCCCCCAGGGCCTCTATGCGTCATGGAGCCAGCCCCCCCCAGGGCCTCTATGTGTCATGCAGCCAGCCCCCCCAGGGCCTCCATGTGTCATGCAGCCAGCCCCCCCAGGGCCTCCATGTGTCATGCAGCCAGCCCCCAGGACCTCCATGTGTCATGCAGCCAGCCCCCAGGACCTCCATGTGTCATGCAGCCAGCCCCCAGGACCTCCATGTGTCATGCAGCCAGCCCCCAGTACCTCCATGTGTCATGCAGCCAGCCCCCCAGGGCCTCCATGTGTCATGCAGCCAGCCCCCCCAGGGCCTCCATGTGTCATGTAGCCAGCCCCCCCAGGGCCTCCATGTGTCATGCAGCCAGCCCCCCCAGGGCCTCCATGTGTCATGCAGCCATCCCCCAGAGCTTCTATGTGTAATGCAGCCTGCCAGCCAGCCCCACCAGAGCCTCCATGTATCATGCAGGCAGCTTCCCCGGGCCTATATGTGTCATGCAGCCAGCAAAATAAAAAAACAAGTACCTCTCAGCTCCTTCTGACCCCTGCGACTGCGGTAGTTATGCCCCTGCCCCCATATGTCACACACCCTGCTCCCTATACAGCCTGCACCCCCATATCACACACACACCCTGACCCACATATCTCACCCTGCCCGTACCCCAACTTACCCCTCTCAAACACTCTGCACCCTTCACATGCTTCTGTCACAGTCTGCAGCCCTCATATCCCACTCACCCTGCAGCCCCTCCCCTCATGTCCCCTCTTTTCTCATTACCACTCATGTGTTCGAAGTATCTTCTCCTGCTTTCTCCCCGGCCTCCTGTGTCTCCTCCCACACAGTCACATGGGCGTGACATCATCACAGGTCCTGGTAGGGATGGTTTCCGTCTGCCGTGCAGGAGCACATCTCCTCTGCAGCAGGTCAGGAACGCCTGGTGGCCTCTCCAGGTCAGGGGCCCCTCTGCCCCCCTGCAGACACTGGGCCCCCCTGACTCACAGGCCGGCCCCCTAACGGTCGCGCAGTCGGCCACTACATAGTGGCACTACACATAGGGGCCCGGCAGCCGGCTCTGCAGAGCGGCTGCCGGGCCCCTATAACCCTGCGGGCCCGGTCGCAGTGGCGACCTCTGCGACCGCGATCGTTACGCCCCTGTTCCTATATTACTATTGCTTGTTTTTTATAATTTTAGTATTTGGCATAGTATAGGCTACGGTACAATTTTATATATTTTTGTATTATTTTTTTATTTTAATATTTTTTTATTTGATCATATGAAAAGAGATTTTATAGTATTTATATTATATTCCTTCTTATGTCCCTTTATGAGTAATTCCTCCCCGTCAGCATCTTGTTTTTATACTGAATATATATTCTGTTTGATTAGTGTGCTTTTACTGATATATCAATATTTCCTCCTTTATCTTATTTGTTTTTTCTATTCTAAAATTTTTTTCTATTCATGTTTTATGGTTGTGTCTTATTCCATGTCTAGTTGAGCTTTTCTATATCCTTTTGGTTGGGTTAGCGGGTTTACCCGCTGTTATTTCTAGCGGGGCTATCTCACATACTTGTCTGGGTTCCCGTCCGTTCTTCTCACCCATTTACTGATGGGCGCATTTTTCTTGCTATTATGCTGGTAAGCTTAGTTAACCTGCCTGCCCCTGATACATATCCTTGGCGCAGGCGCGGTTTACTTTTTTCCCACGCTTCTGATCTCCGGTGAACCGCTGTCAGTACATGAGGATCTGTAGCGGTCCCACACACTGCTTCACTATTTTTACTCCTGGTTCTCTTTAGTCGGGAAAGTTTTTTCTTTGCTTCACATTCTCCCATAAGTTCTCTTACTTCCGTGCTTATATTCATCTTCTTCATTAATGTTTCTTTCCTTCCAAAAAGATCACATGCCTTGGTGGCTGCGGTGGATCTTATTTCTATATGACAAGTACTTAATGTTCTGGACTGACACAAATGTAGATGAGTTCTGGTCTCTATATAAACTTCTGGTGTAACACGCATTTATATGTCACACACATATTTGTATTATATATATATATATATTATTCTCACACACATCACAGCAAATACACAGGTTTTATACATAATTTAATATTTATTTTTTACACAATCTCTGTATGTATAATCTTTACACCGTTTCTTTCTTTATTTTTATTTGTCATTATGCAGATATATATTATATTATATATTATGTCATGATTTTACTTTGTTGCACCTTTTCCCGCCTGTTTTTTTGGAAAAAGGGATGGTCTTTGTGACGTCACTGTGGCTATTTAATGTATGCCGGCCTCCACATTTGTAGATTTGATGTTTCTTTGGTGCTTGACGGTCCTGAGGAAGGGAGCAGAGCTCCTGAAATGCGTAGACCTATGCCAACAATAAAGACACGTTAATCTGACTTCTGAACAGTGATCATTTGGCGCGGCATTAAACACCCATCTCTACTTCTCTCTGTTATCTGCCTCTGGGGTGGCTGCAGCCTTGATCAAAGTTATACACGCGAATAAAGTAGTTGTGACTGTCACAACTTCATCTGGTGAGTATATTACTCCCCTCTCCTCACCCCGCATATATTGGGGTAATACCCTATCTGCGCTTTTATTTCCACAGTTTTTTCTGGTGTACAACCTAAAGGTATTTGTCTCCATGCATGTGTTTGCCTGTAATATCTTCTGTGTCATTATTCTTACATTGACCTGAGGAAGGGGGCAGAGACCCCTGAAACGTGTAGACTTTGTTAATGTTCCGAAATTAATGACTTGGAATAATAACTTTTTGGATTGAATGGTGACAAGCGCGGCGATGATCCCCGATTTCCTATAGAAGTCTCTGTTTCCATTTAACGGGTCCGCAGCTGTCTCCACCAGCATTTATGCTTCAATAGGTGTTGTGACTTCTCACAATATCTATAGGTGAGTGCACACTATTAATTCTTTCACTGTTTTTATCAGTTAAGACCCTATGCGCCTGTTCTTTCCTCTACAGTCCCTGAATTCCTTGATAAATTAAGCAGGATGTGCCTGACTTTAACATTTTACTACTGTATCTTGGCATGTGGTGCGTGATATAATTACATTTACCGGTGACTACCGGCGGGTGTAGTTTTATTCTTCTCTATACTATGTCATTTACTGCAGTCATAGGTGATGGAAAAATACGATTAACAATACCTTGGCCGTTAAGGCTATGTTCACACATTGCATTTTTTCTGCATTTTTTGGCAGCATTTTAACAATAAAGAGTTTCATGGAAATTGAAAACTAATTTTACAATCCCAGCAAAAACCATGACAATTTATAAAGCTAATGCACACAATTGTTTATTTTTCCTGACTGAAACGGAAAACTAGAATAGATCCACACATAGAGGAGCAAAAAAAGGATAACATTAAAATAGATTTTATTGAAATATAATTAAAATCATTACAAAAGAGAGAATGTATAGAAACTGCATATGGGGGACCATACAGAATACAGTGCAAACATAGATAAATCCACATAAATAGGATAATTTATAAATAGTCACTTAGGTGTAAAATATATTACATATACCAGTATAATAAATACACAAATACAATGTGTAAATAGTAAAATAACCAGTTCAAATATAAAAGGATAGAAAAAGCACCAGAGACTATATAGCATCCAAAAAATAAATAGATTAAATAAATACAAGTGTGTAAAGGATGTATATTGACCGAAGTGACTAGTGCTTTTGTGAAAAATACCCTGTGTAAATATCAATACCAATACTATGTAAATAATTATTTCATGTATTCTATGTTATGTCCACAAGATGACACCAAAGTATAACAAGTCAAGCATCAAGGCCACGATTCCTTATTGTACTTTGCTGCCATCTGGTGGACATTACATAGAATACAGGTTGAAATAATTATTTACATTGTCAGTATTGGTATTGATATTTACACAGGGTATTTTTTACAAAAGCACTAGTCACTTTGGTCTATATACATCCTTTATACACTTGTATTCACTTAATATATTATTAGTATTTTTTGGATGGTATATAGTCTTTGGTGCTTTTTCTATCATATCCTTTGATACTTGCACTGGTTATTTTACTATTTAAACAGTGTATTTATGTATTTATTATACTAATATATGTAATATATTTGACACCTAACTGACTTTTTTGTATCAGGTTATAATTATCCTATTTATGTAGTTTGATCTCTGTTTGCCCTGTATGCTGCACGGTCCCCCATACGTGATTTCTGTATATTCTCTTTTTTCTAATGATTTTAATATTTTTCAATAAAATCTATTTTAATGTTATCCTTGTTTTTGCTCCTATATGTGTGGAACTATTATAATCTACAATTGGTTGTTATTCTTGAGCTTGGGGAGCTTTGAGGTTTAGGGAGGAATTTCTTTTGCCCTACATATACAGTATATTATATTACCATTTTTGTTTGTATGAAATGAAAAACTGCTGCGTTTTCTTAAAGCATGCTGTGTGACTATAGCCAAAGGGGTAGAAGATGCGGTTATTATCTCTAGTTACATTTTTCTTAGATCATTGAGTGTTCTCAGTGTTAGAAACAAAATTATAATCTTGTTGTGATATCTTTTAATGGCTAACTAAAATAAAATAAAATGATGTTACAAAGCAAGCTTTCGAGACATCTCAAGTCCCTTCATCAGGCATGGTATGACGGGTCCTCCTGCCAGGTGTCAGTGGCGGCAACACCGGGTCCCCCTCCCGTCATTGTGCACAGCAATGATGAAGCATAGAGCATCCTGCACCGCTCCATGCTCCATAATTCCCCCTCTGTGCCTGCACGGTGATGTCACTCCCATGCAACTGCTGTGCTGGGAACACAGCGCACAGGACGGGAGGGCACTGACCGGACCAGCGGGGCAAGGAGGAGAGAGGTGAGGTCTTGTTTTGTTTTTTTTTTATAAATCAGTGCATACATAGTAGCCAGAGGCCTGGGGGGCTGCATTAAACATGGAGGCCTGGGAGGCTGGCTGCATTATACATGGAGACCTGGGGGGATGGCTGCATTATACATGGAGGCCTGGGGGCTGGCTGCATTATACATGGAGGCCTGGGGGGCTGGCTGCATTATACATGGAGGCCTGGGGGGCTGGCTGCATTATACATCCAGGCCTGGGGGGCTGGCTGCATTATAAATGGAGGCATGGGGGGGCTGGCTGTATTATAAATGCAGGCATGGGGGGCTGTCTGTATTATAAATGGAGGCATGGGGGGCTGGCTGCATTATAAATGGAGGCCTGGGGGGTTGGCTGCATTATACATCCAGGCCTGGGAGGCTGGCTGCATTATACATGGAGGCCTGGGGGGCTGGGTGCCTTATACATGGAGGACTGGGGGGCTGGCTGCATTATACATGGAGGCCTGGGGGTCTGGCTGTGACGTGCCCACGGGGCCTGGGGTTTCCTCATAACTGCGCAGATGGTGGATTGGGTTGTCATAGTTGCCTGTCACGATTTCATGGTCCCGCGGTGTTAATGAAAGATGGATATGAAGGGATGGTTGGGGATGTTGGGAGTAGTTGTCTCATGATGCCACCTGGGATATGTGGCTATGCGGGAAGCCGCTGCTGCGGAAAATCTCTCACTGTGGGGCTGATGGTGCGATGCAGCTCGGGTGTTACAGCTCTCCACAGGTAGAGCTAGGCACCAGGGAGGATGAGGGTGGTGGTAGTCTATGGCGCCGAAGCGTGGGGTGACGGTGCCGGCAAGGAAGTAGATGACACAGGGGCTGCAGTTCCAAGTTCTTTACTCCCTGTCAGTACATTACCCTTGGAGTGCCGGTTTCCACTAAGATGGGCTCCAGTTGATCCCGGATAGTTCAGAGGCCGGTGCCGGTGTTGTGGTCGGTGAGCCCTTCCTTCCTTGCGCGGTGTGTTTTGGGTCCCCGTGACCTATAGCTACACAGGGCCCCTTCTCTGTCAATTTAAAGTTCTGACCCGTTTAGGAGGCAGCGTGATTCCTTTGGTGCTGGATAGTGGTCTCTAGTCCTGACTCTCTTTGCTGCTGTGCTCCAGGCTCTTGTGGTGAGAAAGGAAACCTGGAATCTCCTCTCCCAGCAGAATTATTAGGAAGTCATAAAGTTTCCCCTAATCTAGGGCTCTGTACCCAGTTTGCGCTGGTCCCAGGGGAACTGACTCTGCATCCCTGTTCTCCTGTCTCACAAGTACCACCGGTGTTGCTGTCCAGAGATGTTGCCTGGTCCGAAGTCCAGACTCGAGTCTCTCAGCCTGCCTGTGTCGCAGGCTGGCTCACTATATGAGTTGTGTCTCCTATTCCCCTGAACATCACCCCTCCCCCTCCCGGGTCCCCAGACTAGTGGGTGGGAGGCCCTTACCATTAGGTGGCCATCCAAAGACCCGACCCTAGCCTGGTCCCCAATGACGAAAGGGGCAATGGTGTGTGTGTGTATGATTAAAGTGGTGTGGAACCGGCACTGACCACCTCCGAACCTGGGATGAATACTGCACCTTAAGGCAGATGCAATACCCTGTGGCGCCTGAAACCTCAGGGGTGCCACAGCTGGATTATACATGGAGGCCTGGGGGGCTGGCTTCATTATACCAGGAGGCCTGGGGGACTGGCTGCATTATACATGGAGGCCTGGGGGTGCTGCATTATATATGGAGGTCTATGGGGTTGCATAATAAACATGGACACCTTATACATCGACTATAGGGGTGCATTATACATGGAGGTCTATGGGGCTGCATAATACAAAATGAAGGACACCTTATGCATGAAATACAGGGGTGCATTATACATGGAGAGTATGGGGCTGCATAATAAAATATGAAGGTTTTATGGGGCTGCATTATAATTAGGGATGATGGAATACCCTATTATTCGATTCGACGAATATCTGGCGAATACCTCACCGCTATTCGAGTATTTGCGAATATTCGACCCCCAATGTAAGTCTATGGAAAACCAGAATAATTTTACATCGGACCTAACGGTGACCTGAGGTGACTGAGGAAAAGGCTGAAATCGATGGAAAATGCTGAAACAGTATGGGCACAGCCTGTGGAAGGTGCCTCACTGTATTTCTGGTGTCTTTGAATAACGTGGTCAGAGCAGCACGCGGAGTTTACATAGTCGACATAACAGCTCTCAAACCATAGTAAAAGAGGGGACATTGCTAAGAAACAGTTTCTAGTGCCTAATAACTGTAATACAATGTCAAATCAAGCCCCGACCTCCCCAAAAAAACCACCTTAGCATATGTTCACACGTTTCGTTTTTTAAATTTTTCCTTTTTCGATTAGAAAGGGCTGTAACTTAAACATTATATTGGTGTCTGTCTCACACCTCCTTTTTTGGGACATATTTGACAGCACTTTAAAAGGTCAGCTACAATGTGCCCGTTGGGATGTTGACCTTGCCCTCCTCCTCCTCCACCACCAGCACCACCGGCTGCAGTGGCCCTCTACTCAAATGTAGGAAGGGCCAGTGGCTGTCCTCAAATCTGACTTCTTAGGGCTCTCAGGTGGGCCCTGTAACATACATTGAGGAAGGATGGCAGTCATTTGTAGTTTTCTGCGTCCCCTATATCATTAGTGTGAAAGTTGGAATACGTACTCCATAACGCTTTACAGTGCTATTGCCAATGTGGCCATTTGGGTGTTGGCCTTGGCCTCCTCCTCCTCCTCCTCCTCCACCAACACCATTGGCTCCAGTGGCCCTCTATTCAAATTCTATTCAAATGATTCAGAAATTTATGTTTTATGGACAAATGAACGCCACGCTGGGACATCGAAGCTGATGTCGTTGATGATGATGATTGCATCTGACCAAAAGCAGGTTATGACCAGGAGGCATCATCGCATGCTTCCTAAACCGCAGTTTGTGAAGCATGCAGCACCGTGGAAGTGGCAGTTATTTCACTCTGGAACTCAGGCTTTATTTCACTAGCTAACACCGAGGATTTAAAAAAAATCAGTTTCCCCAGGGGGGAATGGTTCAAACACCATGGAGCACAGCATCAGACGGTACTCCCAATAACTCTCAACAACTTTTTTTCTTTAAAAAAAAAATTGGTAGGATAAGCAACAGGGCATAACATGCCAAGGAGTTTAATAAATTCAATTCCCCCTATTGAAAATGGTTCAGACACCATGGAGCACAGCATCACAAGGTACTCCCAACAGCTCCCAGCAACATTTTTAAAAAAAAAATTGTAAGATTTGAAACAGGGCATAACATGCTAAGAAGTTTAGTAAATTCAGTTCCCCCAGGGGATAATGGTTCACACACCATGGAGCAAAGCATCAAAAGGTACTCCCAAAAGGCTCCCAACAGCTTTTTTAAAAAAAATTGGTAGGATAAGCAAACAGGCATAACATGCCAAAGAGCTAAAAAAAAATCTGATTTTGCAGGGGGCCATGTGTAACACATGTGGAGCACAGCATCAACAAAGAACACAAATAGAAACTGCCTGACTAATTGTTCTAGACCAGACCTGGGCAAGGGGCGGCCCACAGGCCACATTCGGCCCGCCTACTCTGTGACCGGCCCGTCTGGCTCAGGGCGTCCTTGCTGGCTGATCAGTGATGAGGGCAATCTGACCTTGTTGTCCGGAGCTCCAGGCTCCGGGAGGCGCGTGGTCAGATTTCCCTCATCACACGTTGCGTGCCGGGCAGGGAGAAATCCTGCAGCTCCACACAGTCTAGGCAGCGGAACGCAGGAATCTGTCCTCTGTTCCCTGCCCGGCACCTTTCTCTGTGACACACACGCGTGCCCTGACGTCATCAGTATGGCGCGCGTGTGTGTCATTTGAAAAGTTCCCGCCCGGCAGGAGAAGAAGCTGCAGCAGCCGGGGCCGGTACGGAGATTAGCAGCGGCGGGGGCCGTTCAAGAAAAGAAGCATAGAAAAAGGAGCCAGCCCGATCTGAAATTGGCATGCATCATATAAAAAGTGAAAATTCACAGATTTATTCCAACTGTACTATAAAAAAAAAAAAAAAAGAGATTTTTAGCAAATAATTGATCAACTCTTTGAGCCACCCCTGCCAATGTCACAGCAAATCTCAATAGGGGGGTCCTAACCTATATTACGTATTTCATGTGCCATACGGCCTCCTAGATAAAGTTAAAAGCAGAACCATAATGGAGCACACATACCTGTAACCTGTATATAGCCGCATCCATGCTGCAAAAAAGGCAATTGTGGATAGAGACCAGCCCAGATCCCAGCATGTGGAGCATGCTCTACACATACCAGGACTATATCAGAACTGACCCTCCCAGTGCCAGACAGCAACCATTGATAAAGGCGGACCAGATCCAAGAATGGTGCTTAATTAGCATTGCCTGTGGAAAGGGGTGAGGTAACTGAATCTGAACAGCTACCAACAGGAGGAATACATTGCAAACCAAAATCAGGCGTGCATGGTATGGTGATGGTCAGTCACCACAAATTGTAGCATAACTACAGTCATAAAAGAGAAAAAGGAGCCAGCACGATATGAAATTGGCATGCATCATATAAAAAGTGAAAATTCACAGATTTATTCCAACTGTACTATAATAAAAAAAAAAAAATGAGATTTTTAGCAAATAATTGATCAATTCTTTGAGCCACCCCTGCCAACGTCACGGCAAATCTCAATAGGGGGGTCCTAACCTATATTACGTATTTCATGTGCCATGCGGCCTCCTAGATAAAGTTAAAAGCAGAACCATAATGGAGCACACATACCTGTAACCTGTATATAGCCGCTTCCATGCTGCTTCTGTGAATTCGCACTTTTTATATGATGCATACCATTTTCAGATCGTGCTGGCTCCCCTCTCTCTCTGTTAGGTTGTAGTTATGCTACAAATGTCTGGTGGCTGGTCACCACCATGCTATGCACGCCTGATCTTGGTTTGCAATATATTCCTCCTGTTGGTAGCTGTTCACATTCAGTTGCCTCACCCTTTCCACAGGCATTGCTAATTAAGCACCATACTTGGATCTGGTCCGCCTTTATCAATGGTTGCTGTCTGACACTGGGAGGGTCAGTTCTGATATAGTCATGGTATGTGTAGAGCTTGCTCCACATGCTGGGACCTGGGCTGGCCTCTATCCACTATTGCCTCTTTTGCAACATAGAAGTGGTTATATATACAGGTTACAGGTATGTGTGCTCTATTATGGTTCTGCTTTTAACTTTATCTAGGAGGCCGCATGGCACATGAAATACAGAATATAGTGTAGGACCCCCCTATTGAGATTTGCCGTGACGTTAGCAGGGGTGGCTCAAATAATTGATCAATTATTTGCTAAAAATCTCATTTATATTACAGTACAGTTGGAATAAATCTGTGAATTTGCACTTTTTATATGATGCATGCCATTTTCAGATCGTGCTAGCTCCCCTCTCTCTGTTAGGTTGTAGTTATGCTACAAATGTCTGGTGGCTGGTCACCACCATGCTATGCACGCCTGATCTTGGTTTGCAATATATTCCTCCTGTTGGTAGCTGTTCACATTCAGTTGCCTCACCCTTTCCACAGGCATTGCAAATTAAGCACCATACTTGGATCTGGTCCGCCTTTATCAATGGTTGCTGTCTGACACTGGGAGGGTCAGTTCTGATATAGTCATGGTATGTGTAGAGCTTGCTCCACATGCTGGGACCTGGGCTGGCCTTTATCCACTATTGCCTCTTTTGCAACATAGAAGCGGTTATATATACAGGTTACAGGTATGTGTGCTCTATTATGGTTCTGCTTTTAACTTTATCTAGGAGGCCGCATGGCACATGAAATACAGAATATAGTGTAGGACCCCCCTATTGAGATTTGCCGTGACGTTGGCAGGGGTGGCTCAAACAATTGATCAATTATTTGCTAAAAATCTCATTTATATTACAGTACAGTTGGAATAAATCTGTGAATTTGCCCTTTTTATATGATGCATGCCACTTTCAGATCGTGCTGGCTCCCCTCTCTCTCTGTTAGGTTGTAGTTATGCTACAAATGTCTGGTGGCTGGTCACCACCATGCTATGCACGCCTGATCTTGGTTTGCAATATATTCCTCCTGTTGGTAGCTGTTCACATTCAGTTGCCTCACCCTTTCCACAGGCATTGCTAATTAAGCACCATACTTGGATCTGGTCCGCCTTTATCAATGGTTGCTGTCTGGCACTGGAAGGGTCAGTTCTGATATAGTCCTGGTATGTGTAGAGCTTGCTCCACATGCTGGGACCTGGGCTGGCCTCTATCCACTATTGCCTCTTTTGCAACATAGAAGCGGATATATATACAGGTTACAGGTATGTGTGCTCTATTATGGTTCTGCTTTTAACTTTATCTAGGAGGCCGCATGGCACATGAAATACAGAATATAGTGTAGGACCCCCCTATTGAGATTTGCTGTGACGTTGGCAGGGGTGGCTCAAAGAATTGATCAATTATTTGCTAAAAATCTCATTTATATTACAGTACAGTTGGAATAAATCTGTGAATTTGCACTTTTTATATGATGCATGCCATTTTCAGATCGTGCTGGCTCCCCTCTCTCTCTGTTAGGTTGTAGTTATGCTACAAATGTCTGGTGGCTGGTCACCACCATCCTATGCATGCCTGATCTTGGTTTGCAATATATTCCTCCTGTTGGTAGCTGTTCACATTCAGTTGCCTCACTCTTTCCACAGGCATTGCTAATTAAGCACCATACTTGGATCTGGTCCGCCTTTATCAATGGTTGCTGTCTGGCACTGGGAGGGTCAGTTCTGATATAGTCCTGGTATGTGTAGAGCTTGCTCCACATGCTGGGACCTGGGCTGGCCTCTATCCACTGTTGCCTCTTTTGCAACATAGAAGTGGTTATATATACAGGTTACAGGTATGTGTGCTCTATTATGGTTCTGCTTTTAACTTTATCTAGGAGGCCGCATGGCACATGAAATACAGACTATAGTGTAGGACCCCCCTATTGAGATTTGCCGTGACGTTGGCAGGGGTGGCTCAAAGAATTGATCAATTTTTTTCTAAAAATCTCATTTATATTACAGTACAGTTGGAATAAATCTGTGAATTTGCACTTTTTACATGATGCATGCCATTTTCAGATCGTGCTGGCTCCCCTCTCTCTCTGTTAGGTTGTAGTTATGCTACAAATGTCTGGTGGCTGGTCACCACCATGCTATGCACGCCTGATCTTAGTTTGCAATATATTCCTCCTGTTGGTAGCTGTTCACATTCAGTTGCCTCACCCTTTCCACAGGCATTGCTAATTAAGCACCATACTTGGATCTGGTCCGCCTTTATCAATGGTTGCTGTCTGGCACTGGGAGGGTCAGTTCTGATATAGTCCTGGTATGTGTAGAGCTTGCTCCACATGCTGGGACCTGGGCTGGCCTCTATCCACTATTGCCTCTTTTGCAACATAGAAGCGGTTATATATACAGGTTACAGGTATGTGTGCTCTATTATGGTTCTGCTTTTAACTTTATCTAGGAGGCCGCATGGCACATGAAATACAGAATATAGTGTAGGACCCCCCTATTGAGATTTGCCGTGACGTTGGCAGGGGTGGCTCAAAGAATTGATCAATTTTTTGCTAAAAATCTCATTTATATTACAGTACAGTTGGAATAAATCTGTGAATTTGCACTTTTTATATGATGCATGCCATTTTCAGATCGTGCTGGCTCCCCTCTCTCTCTGTTAGGTTGTAGTTATGCTACAAATGTCTGGTGGCTGGTCACCACCATGCTATGCACGCCTGATCTTGGTTTGCAATATATTCCTCCTGTTGGTAGCTGTTCACATTCAGTTGCCTCACCCTTTCCACAGGCATTGCAAATTAAGCACCATACTTGGATCTGGTCCGCCTTTATCAATGGTTGCTGTCTGGCACTGGGAGGGTCAGTTCTGATATAGTCATGGTATCTGTAGAGCTTGCTCCACATGCTGGGACCTGGGCTGGCCTTTATCCACTATTGCCTCTTTTGCAACATAGAAGCGGTTATATATACAGGTTACAGGTATGTGTGCTCTATTATGGTTCTGCTTTTAACTTTATCTAGGAGGCCGCATGGCACATGAAATACAGAATATAGTGTAGGACCCCCCTATTGAGATTTGCCGTGACGTTGGCAGGGGTGGCTCAAACAATTGATCAATTATTTGCTAAAAATCTCATTTATATTACAGTACAGTTGGAATAAATCTGTGAATTTGCACTTTTTATATGATGCATGCCACTTTCAGATCGTGCTGGCTCCCCTCTCTCTCTGTTAGGTTGTAGTTATGCTACAAATGTCTGGTGGCTGGTCACCACCATGCTATGCACGCCTGATCTTAGTTTGCAATATATTCCTCCTGTTGGTAGCTGTTCACATTCAGTTTCCTCACCCTTTCCACAGGCATTGCTAATTAAGCACCATACTTGGATCTGGTCCGCCTTTATCAATGGTTGCTGTCTGGCACTGGGAGGGTCAGTTCTGATATAGTCCTGGTATGTGTAGAGCTTGCTCCACATGCTGGGACCTGGGCTGGCCTCTATCCGCTATTGCCTCTTTTGCAACATAGAAGCGGTAATATATACAGGTTACAGGTATGTGTGCTCTATTATGGTTCTGCTTTTAACTTTATCTAGGAGGCCGCATGGCACATGAAATACAGAATATAGTGTAGGACCCCCCTATTGAGGTTTGCCGTGACGTTGGCAGGGGTGGCTCAAACAATTGATCAATTATTTGCTAAAAATCTCATTTATATTACAGTACAGTCGGAATAAATCTGTGAATTTGCACTTTTTATATGATGCATGCCATTTTCAGATCGTGCTGGCTCCCCTCTCTCTCTGTTAGGTTGTAGTTATGCTACAAATGTCTGGTGGCTGGTCACCACCATGCTATGCACGCCTGATCTTGGTTTGCAATATATTACTCCTGTTGGTAGCTGTTCACATTCAGTTGCCTCACCCTTTCCACAGGCATTGCTAATTAAGCACCATACTTGGATCTGGTCCGCCTTTATCAATGGTTGCTGTCTGGCACTGGGAGGGTCAGTTCTGATATAGTCCTGGTATGTGTAGAGCTTGCTCCACATGCTGGAACCTGGGCTGGCCTCTATCCACTATTGCCTCTTTTGCAACATAGAAGCGGTTATATATACAGGTTACAGGTATGTGTGCTCTATTATGGTTCTGCTTTTAACTTTATCTAGGAGGCCGCATGGCACATGAAATACAGAATATAGTGTAGGACCCCCCTATTGAGATTTGCCGTGACGTTGGCAGGGGTGGCTCAAAGAATTCATTAATTATTTGCTAAAAATCTCATTTATATTACAGTACAGTTGGAATAAATCTGTGAATTTGCACTTTTTATATGATGCATGCCATTTTCAGATCGTGCTGGCTCCCCTCTCTCTCTGTTAGGTTGTAGTTATGCTACAAATGTCTGGTGGCTGGTCACCACCATGCTATGCACGCCTGATCTTGGTTTGCAATATATTCCTCCTGTTGGTAGCTGTTCACATTCAGTTGCCTCACCCTTTCCACAGGCATTGCTAATTAAGCACCATACTTGGATCTGGTCCGCCTTTATCAATGGTTGCTGTCTGGCACTGGGAGGGTCAGTTCTGATATAGTCCTGGTATGTGTAGAGCTTGCTCCACATGCTGGGACCTGGGCTGGCCTCTATCCACTATTGCCTCTTTTGCAACATAGAAGCGGTTATATATACAGGTTACAGGTATGTGTGCTCTATTATAGTTCTGCTTTTAACTTTATCTAGGAGGCCGCATGGCACATGAAATACAGAATATAGTGTAGGACCCCCCTATTGAGATTTGCCGTGACGTTGGCAGGGGTGGCTCAAAGAATTGATTAATTTTTTGCTAAAAATCTCATTTATATTACAGTACAGTTGGAATAAATCTGTGAATTTGCACTTTTTATATGATGCATGCCATTTTCAGATCGTGCTGGCTCCCCTCTCTCTCTGTTAGGTTGTAGTTATGCTACAAATGTCTGGTGGCTGGTCACCACCATGCTATGCACGCCTGATCTTGGTTTGCAATATATTCCTCCTGTTGGTAGCTGTTCACATTCAGTTGGCTCACCCTTTCCACAGGCATTGCTAATTAAGCACCATACTTGGATCTGGTCCGCCTTTATCAATGGTTGCTGTCTGGCACTGGGAGGGTCAGTTCTGATATAGTCATGGTATGTGTAGAGCTTGCTCCACATGCTGGGACCTGGGCTGGCCTCTATCCACTATTGCCTCTTTTGCAACATAGAAGCGGTTATATATACAGGTTACAGGTATGTGTGCTCTATTATGGTTCTGCTTTTAACTTTATCTAGGAGGCCGCATGGCACATGAAATACAGAATATAGTGTAGGACCCCCCTATTGAGATTTGCCGTGACGTTGGCAGGGGTGGCTCAAACAATTGATCAATTATTTGCTAAAAATCTCATTTATTTTACAGTATAGTCGGAATAAATCTGTGAATTTGCACTTTTTATATGATGCATGCCATTTTCAGATCGTGCTGGCTCCCCTCTCTCTCTGTTAGGTTGTAGTTATGCTACAAATGTCTGGTGGCTGGTCACCACCATGCTATGCACGCCTGATCTTGGTTTGCAATATATTCCTCCTGTTGGTAGCTGTTCACATTCAGTTGCCTCACCCTTTCCACAGGCATTGCTAATTAAGCACCATACTTGGATCTGGTCCGCCTTTATCAATGGTTGCTGTCTGGCACTGGGAGGGTCAGTTCTGATATAGTCCTGGTATGTGTAGAGCTTGCTCCACATGCTGGGACCTGGGCTGGCCTCTATCCACTATTGCCTCTTTTGCAACATAGAAGCGGTTATATATACAGGTTACAGGTATGTGTGCTCTATTATGGTTCTGCTTTTAACTTTATCTAGGAGGCCGCATGGCACATGAAATACAGAATATAGTGTAGGACCCCCCTATTGAGATTTGCCGTGACGTTGGCAGGGGTGGCTCAAAGAATTGATCAATTATTTGCTAAAAATCTCATTTATATTACAGTACAGCTGGAATAAATCTGTGAATTTGCACTTTTTATATGATGCATGCCACTTTCAGATCGTGCTGGCTCCCCTCTCTCTCTGTTAGGTTGTAGTTATGCTAGAAATGTCTGGTGGCTGGTCACCACCATGCTATGCACGCCTGATCTTGGTTTGCAATATATTCCTCCTGTTGGTAGCTGTTCACATTCAGTTGCCTCACCCTTTCCACAGGCATTGCTAATTAAGCACCATACTTGGATCTGGTCCGCCTTTATCAATGGTTGCTGTCTTGCACTGGGAGGGTCAGTTCTGATATAGTCCTGGTATGTGTAGAGCTTGCTCCACATGCTGGGACCTGGGCTGGCCTCTATCCACTATTGCCTCTTTTGCAACATAGAAGCGGTTATATATACAGGTTACAGGTATGTGTGCTCTATTATGGTTCTGCTTTTAACTTTATCTAGGAGGCCGCATAGCACATGAAATACAGAATATAGTGTAGGACCCCCCTATTGAGATTTGCCGTGACGTTGGCAGGGGTGGCTCAAAGAATTGATCAATTATTTGCTAAAAATCTCATTTATATTACAGTACAGTTGGAATAAATCTGTGAATTTGCACTTTTTACATGATGCATGCCATTTTCAGATCGTGCTGGCTCCCCTCTCTCTCTGTTAGGTTGTAGTTATGCTACAAATGTCTGGTGGCTGGTCACCACCATGCTATGCACGCCTGATCTTAGTTTGCAATATATTCCTCCTGTTGGTAGCTGTTCACATTCAGTTGCCTCACCCTTTCCACAGGCATTGCTAATTAAGCACCATACTTGGATCTGGTCCGCCTTTATCAATGGTTGCTGTCTGGCACTGGGAGGGTCAGTTCTGATATAGTCCTGGTATGTGTAGAGCTTGCTCCACATGCTGGGACCTGGGCTGGCCTCTATCCACTATTGCCTCTTTTGCAACATAGAAGCGGTTATATATACAGGTTACAGGTATGTGTGCTCTATTATGGTTCTGCTTTTAACTTTATCTAGGAGGCCCCATGGCACATGAAATACAGAACATAGTGTAGGACCCCCTATTGAGATTTGCCGTGACGTTGGCAGGGGTGGCTCAAAGAATTGATCAATTATTTGCTAAAAATCTCATTTATATTACAGTACAGTTGGAATAAATCTGTGAATTTGCACTTTTTATATGATGCATGCCATTTTCAGATCGTGCTGGCTCCCCTCTCTCTCTGTTAGGTTGTAGTTATGCTACAAATGTCTGGTGGCTGGTCACCACCATGCTATGCACAACTGATCTTAATTTGCAATATATTCCTCCTGTTGGTAGCTGTTCACATTCAGTTTCCTCACCCTTTCCACAGGCATTGCTAATTAAGCACCATACTTGGATCTGGTCCGCCTTTATCAATGGTTGCTGTCTGGCACTGGGAGGGTCAGTTCTGATATAGTCCTGGTATGTGTAGAGCTTGCTCCACATGCTGGGACCTGGGCTGGCCTCTATCCACTGTTGCCTCTTTTGCAACATAGAAGCGGTTATATATACAGGTTACAGGTATGTGTGCTCTATTATGGTTCTGCTTTTAACTTTATCTAGGAGGCCGCATGGCACATGAAATACAGACTATAGTGTAGGACCCCCCTATTGAGATTTGCCGTGACGTTGGCAGGGGTGGCTCAAAGAATTGATCAATTTTTTTCTAAAAATCTCATTTATATTACAGTACAGTTGGAATAAATCTGTGAATTTGCACTTTTTACATGATGCATGCCATTTTCAGTTCGTGCTGGCTCCCCTCTCTCTCTGTTAGGTTGTAGTTATGCTACAAATGTCTGGTGGCTGGTCACCACCATGCTATGCACGCCTGATCTTAGTTTGCAATATATTCCTCCTGTTGGTAGCTGTTCACATTCAGTTGCCTCACCCTTTCCACAGGCATTGCTAATTAAGCACCATACTTGGATCTGGTCCGCCTTTATCAATGGTTGCTGTCTGGCACTGGGAGGGTCAGTTCTGATATAGTCCTGGTGTGTGTAGAGCTTGCTCCACATGCTGGGACCTGGGCTGGCCTCTATCCACTATTGCCTCTTTTGCAACATAGAAGCAATTATATATACAGGTTACAGGTATGTGTGCTCTATTATGGTTCTGCTTTTAACTTTATCTAGGAGGCCCCATGGCACATGAAATACAGAACATAGTGTAGGACCCCCTATTGAGATTTGCCGTGACGTTGGCAGGGGTGGCTCAAAGAATTGATCAATTATTTGCTAAAAATCTCATTTATATTACAGTACAGTTGGAATAAATCTGTGAATTTGCACTTTTTATATGATGCATGCCATTTTCAGATCGTGCTGGCTCCCCTCTCTCTCTGTTAGGTTGTAGTTATGCTACAAATGTCTGGTGGCTGGTCACCACCATGCTATGCACAACTGATCTTAATTTGCAATATATTCCTCCTGTTGGTAGCTGTTCACATTCAGTTTCCTCACCCTTTCCACAGGCATTGCTAATTAAGCACCATACTTGGATCTGGTCCGCCTTTATCAATGGTTGCTGTCTGGCACTGGGAGGGTCAGTTCTGATATAGTCCTGGTATGTGTAGAGCTTGCTCCACATGCTGGGACCTGGGCTGGCCTCTATCCACTATTGCCTCTTTTGCAACATAGAAGCGGTTATATATACAGGTTACAGGTATGTGTGCTCTATTATGGTTCTGCTTTTAACTTTATCTAGGAGGCCGCATGGCACATGAAATACAGAATATAGTGTAGGACCCCCCTATTGAGATTTGCCGTGACGTTGGCAGGGGTGGCTCAAAGAATTGATCAATTTTTTGCTAAAAATCTCATTTATATTACAGTACAGTTGGAATAAATCTGTGAATTTGCACTTTTTATATGATGCATGCCATTTTCAGATCGTGCTGGCTCCCCTCTCTCTCTGTTAGGTTGTAGTTATGCTACAAATGTCTGGTGGCTGGTCACCACCATGCTATGCACGCCTGATCTTGGTTTGCAATATATTCCTCCTGTTGGTAGCTGTTCACATTCAGTTGCCTCACCCTTTCCACAGGCATTGCAAATTAAGCACCATACTTGGATCTGGTCCGCCTTTATCAATGGTTGCTGTCTGGCACTGGGAGGGTCAGTTCTGATATAGTCATGGTATGTGTAGAGCTTGCTCCACATGCTGGGACCTGGGCTGGCCTTTATCCACTATTGCCTCTTTTGCAACATAGAAGCGGTTATATATACAGGTTACAGGTATGTGTGCTCTATTATGGTTCTGCTTTTAACTTTATCTAGGAGGCCGCATGGCACATGAAATACAGAATATAGTGTAGGACCCCCCTATTGAGATTTGCCGTGACGTTGGCAGGGGTGGCTCAAACAATTGATCAATTATTTGCTAAAAATCTCATTTATATTACAGTACAGTTGGAATAAATCTGTGAATTTGCACTTTTTACATGATGCATGCCATTTTCAGATCGTGCTGGCTCCCCTCTCTCTCTGTTAGGTTGTAGTTATGCTACAAATGTCTGGTGGCTGGTCACCACCATGCTATGCACGCCTGATCTTGGTTTGCAATATATTCCTCCTGTTGGTACGTGTTCACATTCAGTTGCCTCACCCTTTCCACAGGCATTGCTAATTAAGCACCATACTTGGATCTGGTCCGCCTTTATCAATGGTTGCTGTCTGGCACTGGGAGGGTCAGTTCTGATATAGTCCTGGTATGTGTAGAGCTTGCTCCACATGCTGGGACCTGGGCTGGCCTCTATCCACTATTGCCTCTTTTGCAACATAGAAGCGGTTATATATACAGGTTACAGGTATGTGTGCTCTATTATAGTTCTGCTTTTAACTTTATCTAGGAGGCCGCATGGCACATGAAATACAGAATATAGTGTAGGACCCCCCTATTGAGATTTGCCGTGACGTTGGCAGGGGTGGCTCAAAGAATTGATTAATTTTTTGCTAAAAATCTCATTTATATTACAGTACAGTTGGAATAAATCTGTGAATTTGCACTTTTTATATGATGCATGCCATTTTCAGATCGTGCTGGCTCCCCTCTCTCTCTGTTAGGTTGTAGTTATGCTACAAATGTCTGGTGGCTGGTCACCACCATGCTATGCACGCCTGATCTTGGTTTGCAATATATTCCTCCTGTTGGTAGCTGTTCACATTCAGTTGGCTCACCCTTTCCACAGGCATTGCTAATTAAGCACCATACTTGGATCTGGTCCGCCTTTATCAATGGTTGCTGTCTGGCACTGGGAGGGTCAGTTCTGATATAGTCATGGTATGTGTAGAGCTTGCTCCACATGCTGGGACCTGGGCTGGCCTCTATCCACTATTGCCTCTTTTGCAACATAGAAGCGGTTATATATACAGGTTACAGGTATGTGTGCTCTATTATGGTTCTGCTTTTAACTTTATCTAGGAGGCCGCATGGCACATGAAATACAGAATATAGTGTAGGACCCCCCTATTGAGATTTGCCGTGACGTTGGCAGGGGTGGCTCAAACAATTGATCAATTATTTGCTAAAAATCTCATTTATTTTACAGTATAGTCGGAATAAATCTGTGAATTTGCACTTTTTATATGATGCATGCCATTTTCAGATCGTGCTGGCTCCCCTCTCTCTCTGTTAGGTTGTAGTTATGCTAGAAATGTCTGGTGGCTGGTCACCACCATGCTATGCACGCCTGATCTTGGTTTGCAATATATTCCTCCTGTTGGTAGCTGTTCACATTCAGTTGCCTCACCCTTTCCACAGGCATTGCTAATTAAGCACCATACTTGGATCTGGTCCGCCTTTATCAATGGTTGCTGTCTTGCACTGGGAGGGTCAGTTCTGATATAGTCCTGGTATGTGTAGAGCTTGCTCCACATGCTGGGACCTGGGCTGGCCTCTATCCACTATTGCCTCTTTTGCAACATAGAAGCGGTTATATATACAGGTTACAGGTATGTGTGCTCTATTATGGTTCTGCTTTTAACTTTATCTAGGAGGCCGCATAGCACATGAAATACAGAATATAGTGTAGGACCCCCCTATTGAGATTTGCCGTGACGTTGGCAGGGGTGGCTCAAACAATTGATCAATTATTTGCTAAAAATCTCATTTATATTACAGTACAGTTGGAATAAATCTGTGAATTTGCACTTTTTACATGATGCATGCCATTTTCAGATCGTGCTGGCTCCCCTCTCTCTCTGTTAGGTTGTAGTTATGCTACAAATGTCTGGTGGCTGGTCACCACCATGCTATGCACGCCTGATCTTAGTTTGCAATATATTCCTCCTGTTGGTAGCTGTTCACATTCAGTTGCCTCACCCTTTCCACAGGCATTGCTAATTAAGCACCATACTTGGATCTGGTCCGCCTTTATCAATGGTTGCTGTCTGGCACTGGGAGGGTCAGTTCTGATATAGTCCTGGTATGTGTAGAGCTTGCTCCACATGCTGGGACCTGGGCTGGCCTCTATCCACTATTGCCTCTTTTGCAACATAGAAGCGGTTATATATACAGGTTACAGGTATGTGTGCTCTATTATGGTTCTGCTTTTAACTTTATCTAGGAGGCCCCATGGCACATGAAATACAGAACATAGTGTAGGACCCCCTATTGAGATTTGCCGTGACGTTGGCAGGGGTGGCTCAAAGAATTGATCAATTATTTGCTAAAAATCTCATTTATATTACAGTACAGTTGGAATAAATCTGTGAATTTGCACTTTTTATATGATGCATGCCATTTTCAGATCGTGCTGGCTCCCCTCTCTCTCTGTTAGGTTGTAGTTATGCTACAAATGTCTGGTGGCTGGTCACCACCATGCTATGCACAACTGATCTTAATTTGCAATATATTCCTCCTGTTGGTAGCTGTTCACATTCAGTTTCCTCACCCTTTCCACAGGCATTGCTAATTAAGCACCATACTTGGATCTGGTCCGCCTTTATCAATGGTTGCTGTCTGGCACTGGGAGGGTCAGTTCTGATATAGTCCTGGTATGTGTAGAGCTTGCTCCACATGCTGGGACCTGGGCTGGCCTCTATCCACTGTTGCCTCTTTTGCAACATAGAAGCGGTTATATATACAGGTTACAGGTATGTGTGCTCTATTATGGTTCTGCTTTTAACTTTATCTAGGAGGCCGCATGGCACATGAAATACAGACTATAGTGTAGGACCCCCCTATTGAGATTTGCCGTGACGTTGGCAGGGGTGGCTCAAAGAATTGATCAATTTTTTTCTAAAAATCTCATTTATATTACAGTACAGTTGGAATAAATCTGTGAATTTGCACTTTTTACATGATGCATGCCATTTTCAGATCGTGCTGGCTCCCCTCTCTCTCTGTTAGGTTGTAGTTATGCTACAAATGTCTGGTGGCTGGTCACCACCATGCTATGCACGCCTGATCTTAGTTTGCAATATATTCCTCCTGTTGGTAGCTGTTCACATTCAGTTGCCTCACCCTTTCCACAGGCATTGCTAATTAAGCACCATACTTGGATCTGGTCCGCCTTTATCAATGGTTGCTGTCTGGCACTGGGAGGGTCAGTTCTGATATAGTCCTGGTGTGTGTAGAGCTTGCTCCACATGCTGGGACCTGGGCTGGCCTCTATCCACTATTGCCTCTTTTGCAACATAGAAGCGGTTATATATACAGGTTACAGGTATGTGTGCTCTATTATGGTTCTGCTTTTAACTTTATCTAGGAGGCCCCATGGCACATGAAATACAGAACATAGTGTAGGACCCCCTATTGAGATTTGCCGTGACGTTGGCAGGGGTGGCTCAAAGAATTGATCAATTATTTGCTAAAAATCTCATTTATATTACAGTACAGTTGGAATAAATCTGTGAATTTGCACTTTTTATATGATGCATGCCATTTTCAGATCGTGCTGGCTCCCCTCTCTCTCTGTTAGGTTGTAGTTATGCTACAAATGTCTGGTGGCTGGTCACCACCATGCTATGCACAACTGATCTTAATTTGCAATATATTCCTCCTGTTGGTAGCTGTTCACATTCAGTTTCCTCACCCTTTCCACAGGCATTGCTAATTAAGCACCATACTTGGATCTGGTCCGCCTTTATCAATGGTTGCTGTCTGGCACTGGGAGGGTCAGTTCTGATATAGTCCTGGTATGTGTAGAGCTTGCTCCACATGCTGGGACCTGGGCTGGCCTCTATCCACTATTGCCTCTTTTGCAACATAGAAGCGGTTATATATACAGGTTACAGGTATGTGTGCTCTATTATGGTTCTGCTTTTAACTTTATCTAGGAGGCCGCATGGCACATGAAATACAGAATATAGTGTAGGACCCCCCTATTGAGATTTGCCGTGACGTTGGCAGGGGTGGCTCAAAGAATTGATCAATTTTTTGCTAAAAATCTCATTTATATTACAGTACAGTTGGAATAAATCTGTGAATTTGCACTTTTTATATGATGCATGCCATTTTCAGATCGTGCTGGCTCCCCTCTCTCTCTGTTAGGTTGTAGTTATGCTACAAATGTCTGGTGGCTGGTCACCACCATGCTATGCACGCCTGATCTTGGTTTGCAATATATTCCTCCTGTTGGTAGCTGTTCACATTCAGTTGACTCACCCTTTCCACAGGCATTGCTAATTAAGCACCATACTTGGATCTGGTCCGCCTTTATCAATGGTTGCTGTCTGACACTGGGAGGGTCAGTTCTGATATAGTCATGGTATGTGTAGAGCTTGCTCCACATGCTGGGACCTGGGCTGGCCTCTATCCACTATTGCCTCTTTTGCAACATAGAAGCGGTTATATATACAGGTTACAGGTATGTGTGCTCTATTATGGTTCTGCTTTTAACTTTATCTAGGAGGCCGCATGGCACATGAAATACAGAATATAGTGTAGGACCCCCCTATTGAGATTTGCCATGACGTTGGCAGGGGTGGCTCAAACAATTGATCAATTATTTGCTAAAAATCTCATTTATATTACAGTACAGTTGGAATAAATCTGTGAATTTGCACTTTTTATATGATGCATGCCATTTTCAGATCGTGCTGGCTGCCCTCTCTCTCTGTTAGGTTGTAGTTATGCTAAAAATGTCTGGTGGCTGGTCACCACCATGCTATGCACGCCTGATCTTTGTTTGCAATATATTCCTCCTGTTGGTAGCTGTTCACATTCAGTTTCCTCACCCTTTCCACAGGCATTGCTAATTAAGCACCATACTTGGATCTGGTCCGCCTTTATCAATGGTTGCTGTCTGGCACTGGGAGGGTCAGTTCTGATATAGTCCTGGTATGTGTAGAGCTTGCTCCACATGCTGGGACCTGGGCTGGCCTCTATCCACTATTGCCTCTTTTGCAACATAGAAGCGGTTATATATACAGGTTACAGGTATGTGTGCTCTATTATGGTTCTGCTTTTAACTTTATCTAGGAGGCCGCATGGCACATGAAATACAGAATATAGTGTAGGACCCCCCTATTGAGATTTGCTGTGACGTTGGCAGGGGTGGCTCAAAGAATTGATCAATTATTTGCTAAAAATCTCATTTATATTACAGTACAGTTGGAATAAATCTGTGAATTTGCACTTTTTATATGATGCATGCCATTTTCAGATCGTGCTGGCTCCCCTCTCTCTCTGTTAGGTTGTAGTTATGCTACAAATGTCTGGTGGCTGGTCACCACCATGCTATGCACGCCTGATCTTGGTTTGCAATATATTCCTCCTGTTGGTAGCTGTTCACATTCAGTTGCCTCACCCTTTCCACAGGCATTGCTAATTAAGCACCATACTTGGATCTGGTCCGCCTTTATCAATGGTTGCTGTCTGGCACTGGGAGGGTCAGTTCTGATATAGTCCTGGTATGTGTAGAGCTTGCTCCACATGCTGGGACCTGGGCTGGCCTCTATCCACTATTGCCTCTTTTGCCACATAGAAGCAGTTATATACACAGGTTACAGGTATGTGTGCTCTATTATGGTTCTGCTTTTAACTTTATCTAGGAGGCCGCATGGCACATGAAATACAGAATATAGTGTAGGACCCCCCTATTGAGATTTGCCGTGACGTTGGCAGGGGTGGCTCAAAGAATTGATCAATTATTTGCTAAAAATCTCATTTATATTACAGTACAGTTGGAATAAATCTGTGAATTTGCACTTTTTATATGATGTATGCCATTTTCAGATCGTGCTGGCTCCCCTCTCTGTCTGTTAGGTTGTAGTTATGCTACAAATGTCTGGTGGCTGGTCACCACCATGCTATGCACGCCTGATCTTGGTTTGCAGTATATTCCTCCTGTTGATAGCTGTTCACATTCAGTTGCCTCACCCTTTCCACAGGCATTGCTAATTAAGCACCATACTTGGATCTGGTCCGCCTTTATCAATGGTTGCTGTCTGGCACTGGGAGGGTCAGTTCTGATATAGTCATGGTATGTGTAGAGCTTGCTCCACATGCTGGGACCTGGGCTGGCCTCTATCCACTATTGCCTCTTTTGCAACATAGAAGTGGTTATATATACAGGTTACAGGTATGTGTGCTCTATTATGGTTCTGCTTTTAACTTTATCTAGGAGGCCGCATGGCACATGAAATACAGACTATAGTGTAGGACCCCCCTATTGAGATTTGCCGTGACGTTGGCAGGGGTGGCTCAAAGAATTGATCAATTTTTTTCTAAAAATCTCATTTATATTACAGTACAGTTGGAATAAATCTGTGAATTTGCACTTTTTACATGATGCATGCCATTTTCAGATCGTGCTGGCTCCCCTCTCTCTCTGTTAGGTTGTAGTTATGCTACAAATGTCTGGTGGCTGGTCACCACCATGCTATGCACGCCTGATCTTAGTTTGCAATATATTCCTCCTGTTGGTAGCTGTTCACATTCAGTTGCCTCACCCTTTCCACAGGCATTGCTAATTAAGCACCATACTTGGATCTGGTCCGCCTTTATCAATGGTTGCTGTCTGGCACTGGGAGGGTCAGTTCTGATATAGTCCTGGTATGTGTAGAGCTTGCTCCACATGCTGGGACCTGGGCTGGCCTCTATCCACTATTGCCTCTTTTGTAACATAGAAGCGGTTATATATACAGGTTACAGGTATGTGTGCTCTATTATGGTTCTGCTTTTAACTTTATTTAGGAGGCCGCATGGCACATGAAATACAGAACATAGTGTAGGACCCCCTATTGAGATTTGCCGTGACGTTGGCAGGGGTGACTCAAAGAATTGATCAATTATTTGCTAAAAATCTCATTTATATTACAGTACAGTTGGAATAAATCTGTGAATTTGCACTTTTTATATGATGCATGCCATTTTCAGATCGTGCTGGCTCCCCTCTCTCTCTGTTAGGTTGTAGTTATGCTACAAATGTCTGGTGGCTGGTCACCACCATGCTATGCACAACTGATCTTAATTTGCAATATATTCCTCCTGTTGGTAGCTGTTCACATTCAGTTTCCTCACCCTTTCCACAGGCATTGCTAATTAAGCACCATACTTGGATCTGGTCCGCCTTTATCAATGGTTGCTGTCTGGCACTGGGAGGGTCAGTTCTGATATAGTCCTGGTATGTGTAGAGCTTGCTCCACATGCTGGGACCTGGGCTGGCCTCTATCCACTATTGCCTCTTTTGCAACATAGAAGCGGTTATATATACAGGTTACAGGTATGTGTGCTCTATTATGGTTCTGCTTTTAACTTTATCTAGGAGGCCGCATGGCACATGAAATACAGAATATAGTGTAGGACCCCCCTATTGAGATTTGCCGTGACGTTGGCAGGGGTGGCTCAAACAATTGATCAATTATTTGCTAAAAATCTCATTTATATTACAGTACAGTTGGAATAAATCTGTGAATTTGCACTTTTTATATGATGCATGCCATTTTCAGATCGTGCTGGCTCCCCTCTCTCTCTGTTAGGTTGTAGTTATGCTACAAATGTCTGGTGGCTGGTCACCACCATGCTATGCACAACTGATCTTAATTTGCAATATATTCCTCCTGTTGGTAGCTGTTCACATTCAGTTTCCTCACCCTTTCCACAGGCATTGCTAATTAAGCACCATACTTGGATCTGGTCCGCCTTTATCAATGGTTGCTGTCTGGCACTGGGAGGGTCAGTTCTGATATAGTCCTGGTATGTGTAGAGCTTGCTCCACATGCTGGGACCTGGGCTGGCCTCTATCCACTGTTGCCTCTTTTGCAACATAGAAGCGGTTATATATACACGTTACAGGTATGTGTGCTCTATTATGGTTCTGCTTTTAACTTTATCTAGGAGGCCGCATGGCACATGAAATACAGAATATAGTGTAGGACCCCCCTATTGAGATTTGCCGTGACGTTGGCAGGGGGGGCTCAAACAATTGATCAATTTTTTTCCAAAAATCTCATTTATATTACAGTACAGTTGGAATAAATCTGTGAATTTGCACTTTTTACATGATGCATGCCATTTTCAGATCGTGCTGGCTCCCTTCTCTCTCTGTTAGGTTGTAGTTATGCTACAAATGTCTGGTGGCTGGTCACCACCATGCTATGCACGCCTGATCTTAGTTTGCAATATATTCCTCCTGTTGGTAGCTGTTCACATTCAGTTGCCTCACCCTTTCCACAGGCATTGCTAATTAAGCACCATACTTGGATCTGGTCCGCCTTTATCAATGGTTGCTGTCTGGCACTGGGAGGGTCAGTTCTGATATAGTCCTGGTATGTGTAGAGCTTGCTCCACATGCTGGGACCTGGGCTGGCCTCTATCCACTATTGCCTCTTTTGTAACATAGAAGCGGTTATATATACAGGTTACAGGTATGTGTGCTCTATTATGGTTCTGCTTTTAACTTTATTTAGGAGGCCGCATGGCACATGAAATACAGAACATAGTGTAGGACCCCCTATTGAGATTTGCCGTGACGTTGGCAGGGGTGACTCAAAGAATTGATCAATTATTTGCTAAAAATCTCATTTATATTACAGTACAGTTGGAATAAATCTGTGAATTTGCACTTTTTATATGATGCATGCCATTTTCAGATCGTGCTGGCTCCCCTCTCTCTCTGTTAGGTTGTAGTTATGCTACAAATGTCTGTTGGCTGGTCACCACCATGCTATGCACAACTGATCTTAATTTGCAATATATTCCTCCTGTTGGTAGCTGTTCACATTCAGTTTCCTCACCCTTTCCACAGGCATTGCAAATTAAGCACCATACTTGGATCTGGTCCGCCTTTATCAATGGTTGCTGTCTGGCACTGGGAGGGTCAGTTCTGATATAGTCCTGGTATGTGTAGAGCTTGCTCCACATGCTGGGACCTTGGCTGGCCTCTATCCACTATTGCCTCTTTTGCAACATAGAAGCGGTTATATATACAGGTTACAGGTATGTGTGCTCTATTATGGTTCTGCTTTTAACTTTATCTAGGAGGCCGCATGGCACATGAAATACAGAATATAGTGTAGGACCCCCCTATTGAGATTTGCCGTGACGTTGGCAGGGGTGGCTCAAAGAATTGATCAATTATTTGCTAAAAATCTCATTTATATTACAGTACACTTGGAATAAATCTGTGAATTTGCACTTTTTATATGATGCATGCCATTTTCAGATCGTGCTGGCTCCCCTCTCTCTCTGTTAGGTTGTAGTTATGCTACAAATGTCTGGTGGCTGGTCACCACCATGCTATGCACGCCTGATCTTGGTTTGCATTATATTCCTCCTGTTGGTAGCTGTTCACATTCAGTTGCCTCACCCTTTCCACAGGCATTGCTAATTAAGCACCATACTTGGATCTGGTCCGCCTTTATCAATGGTTGCTGTCTGGCACTGGGAGGGTCAGTTCTGATATAGTCATGGTATGTGTAGAGCTTGCTCCACATGCTGGGACCTGGGCTGGCCTCTATCCACTATTGCCTCTTTTGCAACATAGAAGCGGTTATATATACAGGTTACAGGTATGTGTGCTCTAGTATGGTTCTGCTTTTAACTTTATCTAGGAGGCCGCATGGCACATGAATACAGAATATAGTGTAGGACCCCCCTATTTAGATTTGCCGTGACGTTGGCAGGGGTGGCTCAAACAATTGATCAATTATTTGCTAAAAATCTCATTTATATTACAGTACAGTTGGAATAAATCTATGAATTTGCACTTTTTATATGATGCATGCCATTTTCAGATCGTGCTGGCTCCCCTCTCTCTCTGTTAGGTTGTAGTTATGCTACAAATGTCTGGTGGCTGGTCACCACCATGCTATGCACAACTGATCTTAGTTTGCAATATATTCCTCCTGTTGGTAGCTGTTCACATTCAGTTTCCTCACCCTTTCCACAGGCATTGCTAATTAAGCACCATACTTGGATCTGGTCCGCCTTTATCAATGGTTGCTGTCTGGCACTGGGAGGGTCAGTTCTGATATAGTCCTGGTATGTGTAGAGCTTGCTCCACATGCTGGGACCTGGGCTGGCCTCTATCCACTATTGCCTCTTTTGCAACATAGAAGCGGTTATATATACAGGTTACAGGTATGTGTGCTCTATTATAGTTCTGCTTTTAACTTTATCTAGGAGGCCCCATGGCACATGAAATACAGAATATAGTGTAGGACCCCCCTATTGAGATTTGCTGTGACGTTGGCAGGGGTGGCTCAAAGAATTGATCAATTTTTTGCTAAAAATCTCATTTTTATTACAGTACAGTTGGAATAAATCTGTGAATTTGCACTTTTTATATGATGCATGCCATTTTCAGATCGTGATGGCTCCCCTCTCTCTCTGTTAGGTTGTAGTTATGCTACAAATGTCTGGTGGCTGGTCACCACCATGCTATGCACGCCTGATCTTAGTTTGCAAAATATTCCTCCTGTTGGTAGCTGTTCACATTCAGTTGCCTCACCCTTTCCACAGGCATTGCTAATTAAGCACCATACTTGGATCTGGCCCGCCTTTATCAATGGTTGCTGTCTGGCACTGGGAGGGTCAGTTCTGATATAGTCCTGGTATGTGTAGAGCTTGCTCCACATGCTGGGACCTGGGCTGGCCTCTATCCACTATTGCCTCTTTTGCAACATAGAAGCGGTTATATATACAGGTTACAGGTATGTGTGCTCTATTATGGTTCTGCTTTTAACTTTATCTAGGAGGCCGCATGGCACATGAAATACAGAATATAGTGTAGGACCCCCCTATTGAGATTTGCCGTGACGTTGGCAGGGGTGGCTCAAAGAATTGATCAATTATTTGCTAAAAATCTCATTTATATTACAGTACAGTTGGAATAAATCTGTGAATTTGCACTTTTTATATGATGCATGCCATTTTCAGATCGTGCTGGCTCCCCTCTCTCTCTGTTAGCTTGTAGTTATGCTACAAATGTCTGGTGGCTGGTCACCACCATGCTATGCATGCCTGATCTTAGTTTGCAATATATTCCTCCTGTTGGTAGCTGTTCACATTCAGTTGCCTCACCCTTTCCACAGGCATTGCAAATTAAGCACCATACTTGGATCTGGCCCGCCTTTATCAATGGTTGCTGTCTGGCACTGGGAGGGTCAGTTCTGATATAGTCCTGGTATGTGTAGAGCTTGCTCCACATGCTGGGACCTGGGCTGGCCTCTATCCACTATTGCCTCTTTTGCAACATAGAAGCGGTTATATATACAGGTTACAGGTATGTGTGCTCTATTATGGTTCTGCTTTTAACTTTATCTAGGAGGCCGCATGGCACATGAAATACAGAATATAGTGTAGGACCCCCCTATTGAGATTTGCCGTGACGTTGGCAGGGGTGGCTCAAAGAATTGATCAATTATTTGCTAAAAATCTCATTTATATTACAGTACACTTGGAATAAATCTGTGAATTTGCACTTTTTATATGATGTATGCCATTTTCAGATCGTGCTGGCTCCCCTCTCTCTCTGTTAGGTTGTAGTTATGCTACAAATGTCTGGTGGCTGGTCACCACCATGCTATGCACGCCTGATCTTGGTTTGCAATATATTCCTCCTGTTGGTAGCTGTTCACATTCAGTTGCCTCATCCTTTCCACAGGCATTGCAAATTAAGCACCATACTTGGATCTGGCCCGCCTTTATCAATGGTTGCTGTCTGGCACTGGGAGGGTCAGTTCTGATATAGTCCTGGTATGTGTAGAGCTTGCTCCACATGCTGGGACCTGGGCTGGCCTCTATCCACTATTGCCTCTTTTGCAACATAGAAGCGGTTATATATACAGGTTACAGGTATGTGTGCTCTATTATGGTTCTGCTTTTAACTTTATCTAGGAGGCCGCATGGCAAATGAAATACAGAATATAGTGTAGGACCCCCTATTGAGATTTGCCGTGACGTTGGCAGGGGTGGCTCAAACAATTGATCAATTATTTGCTAAAAATCTCATTTATATTACAGTACAGTTGGAATAAATCTGTGAATTTGCACTTTTTATATGATGCATGCCATTTTCAGATCGTGCTGGCTCCCCTCTCTCTCTGTTAGGTTGTAGTTACGCTACAAATGTCTGGTGGCTGGTCACCACCATGCTATGCACGCCTGATCTTGGTTTGCAATATATTCCTCCTGTTGGTAGCTGTTCACATTCAGTTGCCTCACCTTTTCCACAGGCATTGCTAATTAAGCACCATACTTGGATCTGGTCCGCCTTTATCAATGGTTGCTGTCTGGCACTGGGAGGGTGTTACGGGGGGCTGTCTGATAATAACCGAAAGGAGTATCAGACAGTCAGGGTCCACCGTGCAAAGACTTTGCTGCAGACTATGGCAGAGTGCAATACCTCTGTTAACTCACAGAAGGATATAATAAGTAAAGCAATTCCTCCCTTACTTGGAGGGTGTGTGGAATGATCCCTGTTAATAATCACAGAGACAAAGGCAATGTGTGCGAAATGGCACCTACCTAGGTCCGCTCTTCTAGTGGTGCAAAAGAGACGAACAGCAGCGTAAGCCGCACAAAGCTCCTACCTGCGTTCGCTCCACTAGTGTGCGAGGACACGAACCACTAAATATGGCACCTGCCTAGGTCCGCTCTTCTAGTGGTGCAAAAGAGACGAACAGCAGCGTAAGCCGCACAAAGCTCCTACCTCTGTTCGCTCCCCTAGTGTGCGAGGATACGAACAACTGCCAGACGCAGTATAAGGAACGTTACCCTAGCGGCAACGTCCACCTACGAGTAGAATCACAAGGCACAGCCAGACCATATGCCTCAGGCACCTGCCTATGTCCGCTCCTCTAAGAGGTAAGGATACGGACAGCAGCCGAAGCTGTAAGGTATAAGAACGCTACCCTGCCGGTAGCGCTCACCTAGCATAGACAGAGGAATGCCTAGAGGAACGCGCACAGAGCGTCTACTCATATGCATGAACCAAGAGGACTGAGCACCATGCGGCGTGTGTCAGGGTCTTATATAGACTCTGTGCCCCATCCAAGATGGAGGACACCAGAGCCAATCCGCTGCCAGAACGACAGGAGTGACGTCATGCTGGCCTATCACCGAGCAAGACGTCACAAGCACATGACCAGCGACCAATCGGCATAGAAGGTGTCAGAGACATGTGACCTCGTGTCAGCGATGATGTCACCCGCACATGTGCAATGGCTCCAAGATTGGACTTAGTCTCCAGCGCTCGCACATGTGCAGTAGCAAGAAATCTGGACTTAGTCTCCAGCGCTCGCACATGTGCAGTAGCAAGAAATCTGGACTTAGTCTCCAGCGCTCGCACATGTGCAGTAGCAAGAAATCTGGACATAGTCTCCAGTGCTCGCAGCAACCGTAACAGAGGGTTTGTTCTGATATAGTCCTGCTATGTGTAGAGCTTGCTCCACATGCTGGGACCTGGGCGGCTGGCCTCTATCCACTATTGCCTCTTTTGCAACATAGAAGCGGTTATATATACAGGTTACAGGTATGTGTGCTCTATTATGGTTCTGCTTTTAACTTTATCTAGGAGGCCCCATGGCACATGAAATACAGAATATAGTGTAGGACCCCCCTATTGAGATTTGCCGTGACGTTGGCAGGGGGGGCTCAAAGAATTGATCAATTATTTGCTAAAAATCTCATTTATATTACAGTACAGTTGGAATAAATCTGTGAATTTGCACTTTTTATATGATGTATGCCATTTTCAGATCGTGCTGGCTCCCCTCTCTGTCTGTTAGGTTGTAGTTATGCTACAAATGTCTGGTGGCTGGTCACCACCATGCTATGCACGCCTGATCTTAGTTTGCAATATATTCCTCCTGTTGGTAGCTGTTCACATTCAGTTGCCTCACCCTTTCCACAGGCATTGCTAATTAAGCACCATACTTGGATCTGGTCCTCCTTTATCAATGGTTGCTGTCTGGCACTGGGAGGGTCAGTTCTGATATAGTCCTGGTATGTGTAGAGCTTGCTCCACATGCTGGGACCTGGGCTGGCCTCTATCCACTATTGCCTCTTTTGCAACATAGAAGCGGTTATATATACAGGTTACAGGTATGTGTGCTCTATTATGGTTCTACTTTTAACTTTATCTAGGAGGCCGCATGGCACATGAAATACAGAATATAGTGTAGGACCCCCCTGTTGAGATTTGCCGTGACGTTGGCAGGGGGGGCTCAAAGAATTGATCAATTATTTGCTAAAAATCTCATTTATATTACAGTACAGTTGGAATAAATCTGTGAATTTGCACTTTTTATATGATGCATGCCATTTTCAGATCGTGCTGGCTCCCCTCTCTCTCTGTTAGGTTGTAGTTATGCTACAAATGTCTGGTGGCTGGTCACCACCATGCTATGCACGCCTGATCTTGGTTTGCAATATATTCCTCCTGTTGGTAGCTGTTCACATTCAGTTGCCTCACCCTTTCCACAGGCATTGCTAATTAAGCACCATACTTGGATCTGGTCCGCCTTTATCAATGGTTGCTGTCTGGCACTGGGAGGGTCAGTTCTGATATAGTCCTGGTATGTGTAGAGCTTGCTCCACATGCTGGGACCTGGGCTGGCCTCTATCCACTATTGCCTCTTTTGCAACATAGAAGCGGTTATATATACAGGTTACAGGTATGTGTGCTCTATTATGGTTCTGCTTTTAACTTTATCTAGGAGGCCGCATGGCACATGAAATACAGAATATAGTGTAGGACCCCCCCTATTGAGATTTGCTGTGACGTTGGCAGGGGTGGCTAAAAGAATTGATCAATTATTTGCTAAACATCTCATTTATATTACAGTACAGTTGGAATAAATCTGTGAATTTGCACTTTTTATATGATGCATGCCATTTTCAGATCGTGCTGGCTCCCCTCTCTCTCTGTTAGGTTGTAGTTATGCTACAAATGTCTGGTGGCTGGTCACCACCATGCTATGCACGCCTGATCTTAGTTTGCAATATATTCCTCCTGTTGGTAGCTGTTCACATTCAGTTGCCACACCCTTTCCACAGGCATTGCTAATTAAGCACCATACTTGGATCTGGTCCGCCTTTATCAATGGTTGCTGTCTGGCACTGGGAGGGTCAGTTCTGATATAGTCATGGTATGTGTAGAGCTTGCTCCACATGCTGGGTCCTGGGCTGGCCTCTATCCACTATTGCCTCTTTTGCAACATAGAAGCGGTTATATATACAGGTTACAGGTATGTGTGCTCTATTATGGTTCTGCTTTTAACTTTATCTAGGAGGCCGTATGGCACATGAAATACAGAATATAGTGTAGGACCCCCCTATTGAGATTTGCCGTGACATTGGCAGGGGGGGCTCAAAGAATTGATCAATTATTTGCTAAAAATCTCATTTATATTACAGTACAGTTGGAATAAATCTGTGAATTTGCACTTTTTATATGATGCATGCCATTTTCAGATCGTGCTGGCTCCCCTCTCTCTCTGTTAGGTTGTAGTTATGCTACAAATGTCTGGTGGCTGGTCACCACCATGCTATGCACGCCTGATCTTGGTTTGCAATATATTCCTCCTGTTGGTAGCTGTTCACATTCAGTTGCCTCACCCTTTCCACAGGCATTGCTAATTAAGCACCATACTTGGATCTGGTCCGCCTTTATCAATGGTTGCTGTCTGGCACTGGGAGGGTCAGTTCTGATATAGTCTTGGTATGTGTACAGCTTGCTCCACATGCTGGGACCTGGGCTGGCCTCTATCCACTATTGCCTCTTTTGCAACATAGAAGCGGTTATATATATACAGGTTACAGGTATGTGTGCTCTATTATGGTTCTGCTTTTAACTTTATCTAGGAGGCCGCATGGCACATGAAATACAGAATATAGTGTAGGACCCCCCTATTGAGATTTGCCGTGACGTTGGCAGGGGTGGCTCAAACAATTGATCAATTATTTGCTAAAAATCTCATTTATATTACAGTACAGTTGGAATAAATCTGTGAATTTGCACTTTTTATATGATGCATGCCATTTTCAGATCGTGCTGGCTCCCCTCTCTCTCTGTTAGGTTGTAGTTATGCTACAAATGTCTGGTGGCTGGTCACCACCATGCTATGCATGCCTGATCTTAGTTTGCAATATATTCCTCCTGTTGGTAGCTGTTCACATTCAGTTGCCTCACCTGTTGTGAATGTTAGTTATGTCTTGCTGCTGGGAGGCTCCCTCTGGTGGCCAGGAAGGGTTTGGACAGAGACCAGGTGGGTTGTGCAGTGGGTGTTTCCTTTCCTAATTCTCTGCTTATTTAAGTCCTGGTCTGATTGCAGGCTGTTGCCGGATGTCAGTTGTACTTTGTATTTTCAGCCTGCTTAATCCTGCTCTACACCACATCTTCCCCAGATAAGTGCTTGCTCTTTATTTATTGTCTGGTTCTTTTGTTTATCTGGGTTTGTCATTTGTTGTGGTTGGTTTCAGTTTATTTCCTTCTTAAGAGTACCCTTTAAATTTGTTTGGCCGGATGTACTGTTATGATCCGGAACCATGGAAGATCACCACATATCATTGGCAAAAAGGTGACAAGAGCCTTGGCAACTAATCTGGCCGCCATCCCCTTACTAACCAACACAACTAGAAGTAGCCGAGGGGTGAACTAACATCCTGTGCACCCCGAACCCAGCCGGAGAACTAACTATCCTAAAGGTAGGAAAGATGAATAACTCTCTGCCTCAGAAAATAGACAAGAATAGCAAGCCCCCCACATTCAAAGACTGCGGTGATATAGGAAAAACACAATACACAGGTAGATGACAGGATTAGCAAAAGGTGAGGCCACTGCTGACTAAAATAGGAAAGTACAGGAAAGGGACTGATGGTAGCCAGAGAAAAACCCTACAAAATACCAACTTCCTGATAGTACAAAAAGGCCCTCAGATCGCTCGATCTGAACTCCGTCCTATACCAGGTGCCCTTGTCATACCAATGAACAGAAAACAAGAATTATAACAAATTCAACAAGCCATAAACACATGGACCCAAAGGAGCTATACTCCACACAGAACTGCAGGGAGTTCCTCAACAATCCACTGAGGGGGAAAATCCCTGGAAGGAAATAAACTGAAACCAACCACAACAAATGACAAACCCAGATAAACAAAAGAACCAGACAATAAATAAAAAACAAGCACTTATCTGGGGAAGATGTGGTGTAGAGCAGTATTAAGCAGGCTGAAAATACAAAGTACAACTGACATCCGGCAACAGCCTGCAATCAGACCAGGACTTAAATAAGCAGAGAATTAGGAAATGAAACACCCACTGCACAACCCACCTGGTCTCTGTCCAAACCCTTCCTGGCCACCAGAGGGAGCCTCCCAGCAGCCACGACATAACTAACATTCACAACACTCACCCTTTCCACAGGCATTGCTAATTAAGCACCATACTTGGATCTGGTCCGCCTTTATCAATGGTTGCTGTCTGGCACTAGGAGGGTCAGTTCTGATATAGTCCTGCTATGTGTAGAGCTTGCTCCACATGCTGGGACCTGGGCTGGCCTCTATCCACTATTGCCTCTTTTGCAACATAGAAGCGGTTATATATACAGGTTACAGGTATGTGTGCTCTATTATGGTTCTGCTTTTAACTTTATCTAGGAGGCCGCATGGCACATGAAATACAGAATATAGTGTAGGACCCCCCTATTGAGATTTGCCGTGACGTTGGCAGGGGTGGCTCAAAGAATTGATCAATTATTTGCTAAAAATCTCATTTATATTACAGTACACTTGGAATAAATCTGTGAATTTGCACATTTTATATGATGTATGCCATTTTCAGATCGTGCTGGCTCCCCTCTCTCTCTGTTAGGTTGTAGTTATGCTACAAATGTCTGGTGGCTGGTCACCACCATGCTATGCACGCCTGATCTTGGTTTGCAATATATTCCTCCTGTTGGTAGCTGTTCACATTCAGTTGCCTCACCCTTTCCACAGGCATTGCAAATTAAGCACCATACTTGGATCTGGCCCGCCTTTATCAATGGTTGCTGTCTGGCACTGGGAGGGTCAGTTCTGATATAGTCCTGGTATGTGTAGAGCTTGCTCCACATGCTGGGACCTGGGCTGGCCTCTATCCACTATTGCCTCTTTTGCAACATAGAAGCGGTTATATATACAGGTTACAGGTATGTGTGCTCTATTATGGTTCTGCTTTTAACTTTATCTAGGAGGCCGCATGGCAAATGAAATACAGAATATAGTGTAGGACCCCCTATTGAGATTTGCCGTGACGTTGGCAGGGGTGGCTCAAACAATTGATCAATTATTTGCTAAAAATCTCATTTATATTACAGTACAGTTGGAATAAATCTGTGAATTTGCACTTTTTATATGATGCATGCCATTTTCAGATCGTGCTGGCTCCCCTCTCTCTCTGTTAGGTTGTAGTTACGCTACAAATGTCTGGTGGCTGGTCACCACCATGCTATGCACGCCTGATCTTGGTTTGCAATATATTCCTCCTGTTGGTAGCTGTTCACATTCAGTTGCCTCACCTTTTCCACAGGCATTGCTAATTAAGCACCATACTTGGATCTGGTCCGCCTTTATCAATGGTTGCTGTCTGGCACTGGGAGGGTTTGTTCTGATATAGTCCTGCTATGTGTAGAGCTTGCTCCACATGCTGGGACCTGGGCGGCTGGCCTCTATCCACTATTGCCTCTTTTGCAACATAGAAGCGGTTATATATACAGGTTACAGGTATGTGTGCTCTATTATGGTTCTGCTTTTAACTTTATCTAGGAGGCCCCATGGCACATAAAATACAGAATATAGTGTAGGACCCCCCTATTGAGATTTGCCGTGACGTTGGCAGGGGGGGCTCAAAGAATTGATCAATTATTTGCTAAAAATCTCATTTATATTACAGTACAGTTGGAATAAATCTGTGAATTTGCACTTTTTATATGATGTATGCCATTTTCAGATCGTGCTGGCTCCCCTCTCTGTCTGTTAGGTTGTAGTTATGCTACAAATGTCTGGTGGCTGGTCACCACCATGCTATGCACGCCTGATCTTAGTTTGCAATATATTCCTCCTGTTGGTAGCTGTTCACATTCAGTTGCCTCACCCTTTCCACAGGCATTGCTAATTAAGCACCATACTTGGATCTGGTCCGCCTTTATCAATGGTTGCTGTCTGGCACTGGGAGGGTCAGTTCTGATATAGTCCTGGTATGTGTAGAGCTTGCTCCACATGCTGGGACCTGGGCTGGCCTCTATCCACTATTGCCTCTTTTGCAACATAGAAGCGGTTATATATACAGGTTACAGGTATGTGTGCTCTATTATGGTTCTACTTTTGACTTTATCTAGGAGGCCGCATGGCACATGAAATACAGAATATAGTGTAGGACCCCCCTGTTGAGATTTGCCGTGACGTTGGCAGGGGGGGGCTCAAAGAATTGATCAATTATTTGCTAAAAATCTCATTTATATTACAGTACAGTTGGAATAAATCTGTGAATTTGCACTTTTTATATGATGCATGCCATTTTCAGATCGTGCTGGCTCCCCTCTCTCTCTGTTAGGTTGTAGTTATGCTACAAATGTCTGGTGGCTGGTCACCACCATGCTATGCACGCCTGATCTTAGTTTGCAATATATTCCTCCTGTTGGTAGCTGTTCACATTCAGTTACCACACCCTTTCCACAGGCATTGCTAATTAAGCACCATACTTGGATCTGGTCCGCCTTTATCAATGGTTGCTGTCTGGCACTGGGAGGGTCGGTTCTGATATAGTCATGGTATGTGTAGAGCTTGCTCCACATGCTGGGTCCTGGGCTGGCCTCTATCCACTATTGCCTCTTTTGCAACATAGAAGCGGTTATATATACAGGTTACAGGTATGTGTGCTCTATTATGGTTCTGCTTTTAACTTTATCTAGGAGGCCGTATGGCACATGAAATACAGAATATAGTGTAGGACCCCCCTATTGAGATTTGCCGTGACATTGGCAGGGGGGGCTCAAAGAATTGATCAATTATTTGCTAAAAATCTCATTTATATTACAGTACAGTTGGAATAAATCTGTGAATTTGCACTTTTTATATTATGCATGCCATTTTCAGATCGTGCTGGCTCCCCTCTCTCTCTGTTAGGTTGTAGTTATGCTACAAATGTCTGGTGGCTGGTCACCACCATGCTATGCACGCCTGATCTTGGTTTGCAATATATTCCTCCTGTTGGTAGCTGTTCACATTCAGTTGCCTCACCCTTTCCACAGGCATTGCTAATTAAGCACCATACTTGGATCTGGTCCGCCTTTATCAATGGTTGCTGTCTGGCACTGGGAGGGTCAGTTCTGATATAGTCTTGGTATGTGTACAGCTTGCTCCACATGCTGGGACCTGGGCTGGCCTCTATCCACTATTGCCTCTTTTGCAACATAGAAGCGGTTATATATACAGGTTACAGGTATGTGTGCTCTATTATGGTTCTGCTTTTAACTTTATATAGGAGGCCGCATGGCACATGAAATACAGAATATAGTGTAGGACCCCCCTATTGAGATTTGCCGTGACGTTGGCAGGGGTGGCTCAAACAATTGATCAATTATTTGCTAAAAATCTCATTTATATTACAGTACAGTTGGAATAAATCTGTGAATTTGCACTTTTTATATGATGCATGCCATTTTCAGATCGTGCTGGCTCCCCTCTCTCTCTGTTAGGTTGTAGTTATGCTACAAATGTCTGGTGGCTGGTCACCACCATGCTATGCATGCCTGATCTTAGTTTGCAATATATTCCTCCTGTTGGTAGCTGTTCACATTCAGTTGCCTCACCTGTTGTGAATGTTAGTTATGTCTTGCTGCTGGGAGGCTCCCTCTGGTGGCCAGGAAGGGTTTGGACAGAGACCAGGTGGGTTGTGCAGTGGGTGTTTCCTTTCCTAATTCTCTGCTTATTTAAGTCCTGGTCTGATTGCAGGCTGTTGCCGGATGTTAGTTGTACTTTGTATTTTCAGCCTGCTTAATCCTGCTCTACACCACATCTTCCCCAGATAAGTGCTTGCTCTTTATTTATTGTCTGGTTCTTTTGTTTATCTCGGTTTGTCATTTGTTGTGGTTGGTTTCAGTTTATTTCCTTCTTAAGAGTACCCTTTAAATTTGTTTGGCCGGATGTACTGTTATGATCCGGAACCATGGAAGATCACCACACATCATTGGCAAAAAGGTGACAAGAGCCTTGGCAACTAATCTGGCCGCCATCCCCTTACTAACCAACACAACTAGAAGTAGCCGAGGGGTGAACTAACATCCTGTGCACCCCGAACCCAGCCGGAGAACTAACTATCCTAAAGGTAGGAAAGATGAATAACTCTCTGCCTCAGAAAATAGACAAGAATAGCAAGCCCCCCACATTCAAAGACTGCGGTGATATAGGAAAAACACAATACACAGGTAGATGACAGGATTAGCAAAAGGTGAGGCCCCTGCTGACTAAAATAGGAAAGTACAGGAAAGGGACTGATGGTAGCCAGAGAAAAACCCTACAAAATACCAACTTCCTGATAGTACAAAAAGGCCCTCAGATCGCTCGATCTGAACTCCGTCCTATACCAGGTGCCCTTGTCATACCAATGAACAGAAAACAAGAATTATAACAAATTCAACAAGCCATAAACACATGGACCCAAAGGAGCTATACTCCACACAGAACTGCAGGGAGTTCCTCAACAATCCACTGAGGGGGAAAATCCCTGGAAGGAAATAAACTGAAACCAACCACAACAAATGACAAACCCAGATAAACAAAAGAACCAGGCAATAAATAAAGAGCAAGCACTTATCTGGGGAAGATGTGGTGTAGAGCAGGATTAAGCAGGCTGAAAATACAAAGTACAACTGACATCCGGCAACAGCCTGCAATCAGACCAGGACTTAAATAAGCAGAGAATTAGGAAATGAAACACCCACTGCACAACCCACCTGGTCTCTGTCCAAACCCTTCCTGGCCACCAGAGGGAGCCTCCCAGCAGCCACGACATAACTAACATTCACAACACTCACCCTTTCCACAGGCATTGCTAATTAAGCACCATACTTGGATCTGGTCCGCCTTTATCAATGGTTGCTGTCTGGCACTAGGAGGGTCAGTTCTGATATAGTCCTGCTATGTGTAGAGCTTGCTCCACATGCTGGGACCTGGGCTGGCCTCTATCCACTATTGCCTCTTTTGCAACATAGAAGCGGTTATATATACAGGTTACAGGTATGTGTGCTTTATTATGGTTCTGCTTTTAACTTTATCTAGGAGGCCGCATGGCACATGAAATACAGAATATAGTGTAGGACCCCCCTATTGAGATTTGCCGTGACGTTGGCAGGGGTGGCTCAAAGAATTGATCAATTATTTGCTAAAAATCTCATTTATATTACAGTACAGTTAGAATAAATCTGTGAATTTGCACTTTTTATATGATGCATGTCATTTTCAGATCGTGCTGGCTGCCCTCTCTCTCTGTTAGGTTGTAGTTATGCTACAAATGTCTGGTGGCTGGTCACCACCATGCTATGCACGCCTGATCTTAGTTTGCAATATATTCCTCCTGTTGGTAGCTGTTCACATTCAGTTGCTTCACACTTTCCATAGGCATTGCTAATTAAGCACCATACTTGGATCTGGTCCGCCTTTATCAATGATTGCTGTCTGGCACTGGGAGGGTCAGTTCTGATATAGTCCTGGTATGTGTACAGCTTGCTCCACATGCTGGGACCTGGGCTGGCCTCTATCCACTATTGCCTCTTTTGCAACATAGAAGCGGTTATATATACAGGTTACAGGTATGTGTGCTCTATTATGGTTCTGCTTTTAACTTTATCTAGGAGGCCGCATGGCACATGAAATACAGAATATAGTGTAGGACCCCCCTATTGAGATTTGCCGTGACGTTGGCAGGGGTGGCTCAAAGAATTGATCAATTATTTGCTAAAAATCTCATTTATATTACAGTACTGTTGGAATAAATCTGTGAATTTGCACTTTTTATATGATGCATGCCATTTTCAGATTGTGCTGGCTCCCCTCTCTCTCTGTTAGGTTGTAGTTATGCTACAAATGTCTGGTGGCTGGTCACCACCATGCTATGCACGCCTGATCTTGGTTTGCAATATATTCCTCCTGTTGGTAGCTGTTCACATTCAGTTGCCTCACCCTTTCCACAGGCTTTGCTAATTAAGCACCATACTTGTATCTGGTCCGCATTTATCAATGGTGTCTGTCTGGCACTGGGAGGGTCAGTTCTGATATAGTCCTGGTATGTGTAGAGCTTGCTCCACATGCTGGGACCTGGGCTGGCCTCTATCCACTATTGCCTCTTTTGCAACATAGAAGCGGTTATATATACAGGTTACAGGTATGTGTGCTCTATTATGGTTCTGCTTTTAACTTTATCTAGGAGGCCGCATGGCACATGAAATACAGAATATAGTGTAGGACCCCCCTATTGAGATTTGCCGTGACGTTGGCAGGGGTGGCTCAAAGAATTGATCAATTATTTGCTAAAAATCTCATTTATATTACAGTACAGTTGGAATAAATCTGTGAATTTGCACTTTTTATATGATGCATGCCATTTTCAGATCGTGCTGGCTCCCCTCTCTCTAAGAAAAGAAGCATGTCAGCGGGGGCCCGTACAAGAGAAGAAGCATGTCAGCGGGGGCCCGTACAAGAACAGCAGCGGCGCAGCCAGAGCATTTACAGGTGAAGAAGCAGCTGAGCGGGGACCCGTACGGAGGTGCTTGAGGAGGGAGAGGTGAGTGGTGACTAGTAAACAAAGGGGATAATCAGGGGTGTGGGGGTAACTGGTGACTAATATTTGGGTGTAGTGGTGTAGTATATGGGAATGTAGTTTTACAGGTGTAGTATATAGGGGTCTAGTGATGTATATGGGGATGTAGTGATGTATATTATAGGTGTAGTGTATAGGGATGTAGTGATGTATATTACAGGTGCAGTATATAGGAGTCTAGTGATGTATATGGGGATGTAGTGATGTATATTACAGGTATAGTATATAGGGGTCTAGTGATGTATATGGGGATGTAGTGATTAGAGATGATCGAACGGCCAATAATCCAGGGCCAGCGGATCACTAACAGATTTAAAAAAGAATCCGATCTGCTTTGGAATCCGGTGCCAATATAAGTCAATGGGGACCGGAATCCGGAGGGTAGAAAACGTTTCTGAAGGTGCTAGGGGGTTAGGAGCGAGTGCAGCATACTCACCGAGGCGCTGTCATTTGCGGCACACTTCTTCCGGGTCACGCTGTTACCTGCCGGAGTTGACAATTCAATATTCATTGTTTTCCCGGCCGGTGGGTGGGGAAAGCAGTGTGTCCGTCGCAAGTGTCACTCCGGCTTTTTTTTTTTTTAATATTAATTAAATAAATAATTAAAAAACCTGACGTGCGGTCCCCCCTAATTTTCATCCCCAGACATGGTAATGCTGGCCGGGGGCTGGTATTTCAGCCTGCAGCCGCCCGGTATAGCCGCATGTATTACTTGCGGCTATACCGATACATTACCGGCGGCATGATGCGGTGCCAGTCGGGGTAATAGGTTTGTGATCGCACGGGCGTCTGTGAGATAGCCGCATCACAAACCTGCAAATGAATGTAAATAAACACACAGTGAAATCCTTTATTTACAATAAAGTACAAACTCAGCCTCGTTCACCATTTTATTACCCGAACACCCTCCGGCATAATCCACACGTCCCACGGCGACACATCCGGCTCTGCTACATCTCACAGCTAGCAGCCGTAAAGCACGGCCGTGCCCAGCGTGGAACGGAGGCACGGAGAGGGGGCGTGTCCAGCCTGGGGCCTGCTCTGGACGCCGGGGCCGGTGGCTGCTTCTGTACAGGAGCGTGCCCGGCTGATGATGGAGGCCAGCAGTACCCCCCGAGGACGGTGGGGGGGCCGGGCGCATGCAGCCAGCAGGGGGACCGGTGTGGGCAGGTGCCACCCGGATACTTGTACAGCTGCGGAGAGCAGGAGGGACGGCGGGAGCCCCGAAGTGACCGCCAGGTCCCTCAGGTCATCAGCACTGCGCCTGGCGGCCGCGGTCTCCCTCGGGCGTGGGAGGACCCAGTGGGAGGTCCCGGTCGGAGGCCCTGGAGGGCAGGAACCAACGGTGGGGAGCCCCCTGAGCTCGGGGAGAGGCTCCTCCAGGAAGAGGACTCGGTCAGCGGCGGCCCAGGGGACAGGACGGTCTTGTGGGCTGTCGCTGCACAGAAAGCAGCGGACGCCCACCGCCAGTGCCCACGCGGCTGCCCAGGAGAGCGGCTGTGGTGGAGGGGACGCATTGGCTGCGTCCTCTGGAGCTGGGATGGTGGAGGACGGCTACAGTGAGGAAGAAGAAGGAGCCCTCAGGTCGGGGGAAGAATCAGAGGAGCAGATGGCAGACGACGTCGCAGTATCGAATTCCATCTCTGCGTCACGGTCCGGTGAGCTAGCCGTGGATTCGGCATTGCTTGCGGCGCGGGGTGCGGGCACGGCAGCGCCAGAGGGGTCAGCTTTGCTTAGTTAGTTGCTGGGGCTTATGCAGGGTTTAGCGCGAGCGCCGGCGGCGGCGGCAGCCTGGACGGGGTCGGCGGTAGATGGTGCAGCGGCGGCCAGCGGCGAGAAGGCGCCGGTGGGGGCAGGTGCAGTTAGCGGAGTAGTGGAGCCTGCAGGCGACAAAGCGGGAGAAAAGGAGAAGGAAAAGGAGGATGAGGTGGTGCGGCTGGATGACAGGGCTAAGAGCAAGGTGTATGTGTGGTTTGAGGGACCGCTAGGGGCGCACCTCAAAAAAGAGGTGAGGGAAAAAATTTGGAAAGGGGAGTATGTGGAGATATTTTCCCTACTACCCCTGGAAAAATTTAACCTAGACAAGGTGAAGCCGAGCGATTCCAAGAAGTAAAAGGAGGAGGAAGAAAAACGCCGCTATAGGCTCATTCCTCGTTCCAAAGGAGCCGGAGCACTGCTCGGCTCTATTCGGCTATATGGATGCAATCGGGGAGGCGTATTGCACGTACGGGGGTTAGCATGGCTGCGGTATGATGAGCAGTTTAGGCAGCGGAAGGCGTTGCGGCCCAGCATGCGGTGGGATAATAAGGACATTTCCTTATGGATGCGTTTAATGGCGGCCCCGAGCCAGCCCTTTCATGGCGGTGCCGGGGGAACGGGAGCCGGGCCCTCGGGGATCCAGAAAAAGGGATTGTGCTGGCAATTTAACGAAGGCCAGTGCAAATTTGGTGCAGCATGTAGGTTCAAGCATGAGTGCTCCGGCTGCGGGGGGGGACATAGTTTGTCCAAATGTTTTAAGAAAGGGAGAGGCAAGGCCGGGGATGGGTCTGGTAAAAGGGAGGACGCCAGTGAAAGTAGAGGCGATGGCGCCGTTTTTAAATAGGTATCCGGACGAGGTAGCGGAGTCACTTTTGCGGTTTGGTTTTTTGTACGGGTTTCAGATTCCGTCGACGGTTGAGGCATTGCCTCCGGTTTGTCGTAAATTACGGTCGGCAAGGGATCACCCTATAGTTGTGGGTGAGAAGTTGGGTAAAGAGGTTGAGCTGGGCAGGATGGGGGGCCCATTTGAGAGCCCGCCGTACAGTAATCTGGTGGTGTCCCCGCTGGGGGTGGTGCCAAAGAAGGAGCCGAATAAATTTCGGCTCATTCATCATCTTTCATTTCCGGAGGGGTCGTCTGTGAATGATGGCATTGCGCCGGAATTGTCGGCGGTGTACTACGTCTCGTTTGACAAAGCGCTGGACTTGGTACGGGCGGCGGGACGCGGTGTATTGATGGCAAAGGCGGATGTAGAATCGGCGTTTCGTTTGTTGCCGGTGCATCCGGAGTGTCAGCACCTTCTGGGTTGCTGGTGGAATGGGAAGTTTTATGTTGATCGTTGTTTGCCCATGGGCTGTTTGATTTCTTGTTCATATTTTGAAGCTTTTAGTTCCTTTGTTGAGTGGGTGGTGCGGGACGTGTCCGGCTTGTCATCCATTATTCATTATTTGGATGGTTTTCTGTGTGTTGGTCCAGCGGGTTCCATGGTTTGCGCTGGTTTGTTGTTCGCCTTGCAGAGAGTGGCGGATCGTTTCGGGATCCCTTTGGCGTAGGAAAAAACGGAAGGGTCGGCGCCGGTTATGCGGTTCCTGGGGATTGAAATCGACTCGCTGGCCATGGAATGTAGGTTGCCGGAGGACAAGATTGTGGATTTGCGGAGCGCGGTTGCAGCAATGCTGGCAGCAAAAAAAGTGGTACAGTCTTTGCTTGGAAAGCTGAATTTTGCATGCAGGATTATGCCAATGGGGCGTGTTTTTGCCAGGAGGTTGGCAACAGCTACAGCAGGCGTGCGGTCCTCGGCGCATTTTGTGCGGCTCACGCGGGAGATCAAGGAAGATTTGTTGGTTTGGGACGTTTTCTTGCGGCATTTTAACGGCCGCGCTTTGTGGTTGAAGAAGGTGGTGCCAAATGATGCGCTCGAACTGTATACGGATGCGGCCGGGTCGGCGGGTTTCGGCGCCATCTTTCAGGGACATTGGTGTGTTGGGAGGTGGCCCGAGGATTGGCGGCAGGGTGGCCTGGTAAAAAATCTGGCCCTGCTCGAGTTGTTTCCAATCGTGGTGGCGGTGGAGTTGTGGGGGTCGCAATTTTCAGGACGTAAAGTGTGTTTTCATTGCGATAATCAGGCAGTCGTGCATGCAATAAACAGCTTGTCAGCAAAATCTGGACCGATAGTGTCATATCTGCGGCATTTGGTGCTCAAGTGTTTGCTGTGGAATATTCATGTGGTTGCAAAACATGCGCCGGGGGTTGTTTTCAGTTCCACAAGTTTCGGGAGTTAATGCCGGGGGCAGACGAGATCGGAGCGGTGTGTCCAGAGGAATTGTGGAGCCTGGTGAGGCAGTGATTGCGGGTTTGATTAGGAATTCGGTGACCAAGGTGACTTGGTGCCGTTATGCTAAAGTGTGGGTTGAGTGGCAGGCAGTGCTGGGTGAGATGTTTGGTAACGGGCGAGTGGATTATTTATTGGCACTCTTGGCATTGGTGAGTGAGGATTTTAGGGCAGGGAGGTCAGCATCAGCTGTGGCGCTTAGGGTGGCGGCCGTGGCCTTTTGGTTAAAGGTTAGAGGTGAGCAGGACGTTTCACGGGATTTCCGTGTAAGGCAGGCATTGAAAGGTTTTCGGAAAGGGGTGAAGGTGCGGGACACTAGGTGGCCCATTTCATTGGACTTGTTACGGCGTTTGGTGGATGGTTTGCAGGGGATTTGTGTCTCAGCGTATGAGACGGTGTTGTTTGAAACTGCTTTTGTGTTAGCTTTTTTCGGGGCTTTTCGGATAGGGGAATTGGTGAGCCTGTCGAGGGTTAGTGGGGGTGGTTTGCTATCTGAGGATGTGTCGGTAGTGGGACAGAGAGTGGAGTGTCTGCTTCGGCGGTCCAAGATGGACCAGATGGGTCGAGGCAGGTTGGTAGTGTTGTATGAGGTGCAAGGGGATGGTTTGTGCCCGGTGCAGGTGGTGAGTAAGTTTTGTGGTCTGCAGGGCGGTCTTCCGGGCCCGCTGCTACGTCACGAGGACGGGGCTTGGTTGTCTCGTTACCAGTTTGTGGCAGTGCTGAGGAGTTGCCTGCACTGGGCGGGTGAGCACCCAGAGGATTACGGGTCCCATTCCTTCAGGATCGGGGCGGCTATGGAGGCTTCTCGTTGGGGCCTTGGAGATGACATGGTGAGACGGATTGGTTGGTGGCAGTCCTCTCGTTTTCGTGGTTATGTGCGCCCACAGTTATTATCTCATTGAGGGCTCTGGTTAGAGTTTGTTTGTTCTGCGGTTGGGTTTTGTTGTTCTTTGTTGCAATCTGGAATGGTGGTGTTGTTTATTAAAGTTGTTTCCTGTATTGTAGGAGTGTGTCTGATCTGGATCCTGGGGCACTTGTTCGTTTTCTGGGGGGCCCGTCGGGCCGACACTCGCCCGAATGGTCGGCAGTTGGGTGTGGACAGATCGCTGGCGTCGGTCAAGTGGATCGGAGTGCGTGGCATGGAATGGAGCAGGGTTGTGCCGGAATTTGAATATTATTGCAGTATGAACAGACCTCCGAACGTGTTGGTTTTACACGTGGGGGGGAATGACCTGGGTTCGCGGGCATCCCGCGATCTGATCAGGGACATTAAGATCGACCTATTGCGTTTATGGACAAGGTATCCGGGCTTGATAGTGGTGTGGTCGGATATTGTGGCCAGATTATGGTGGAGGGGGGCTCGGTCGGTTGAGAAGATTAATCGCGCCCGGGCACAAGTGAACAGGGTGGTTGCGCGTTTCGTGCGGAGAAACGGCGGTGTGGTGGTGAGGCATGTGGACCTGGAATCGCCAAAGTGGCAGTTTAGGAGGAGTGATGGGGTTCACCTTAATGACATTGGTTCCGATTTATGGGCCCTGGGTCTGCGTGATGGTGTGGAGCAAGCCTTGGGTGTGTGGCGGGTCCAGGCCACGTAAGGTGTCACGTGTCCTGTCCTGTGGCGGGGTAGATCTGGTCCAGAAGCGGTTGTAAGGGATTGGTAGCTGGACCGAGAGGCACTGTCTTGGTATGGTGTCTCTGGGTTCCGGGAAATTGCAGGCACGGGGTTCTGCAAAGTTTGGGGGGTATTAATCCGTGGGGTGATTAATACCTCATCTCTGGGTCGGAGTGTTGCGGCCAGGGATATTGGTGTAGGAAAGGGTTTCTGGACCGGGCCTACATAGGGTTTCATGTAGCGTTTATTATTATTATTATGTGTTACCTATTATTGTGTGTTTGGGGTCGCCCGTTGGATGGCGCCCCCTTGTGTATGTTAATAATAGGTAATAAAGGCTGCTGTGGCCAATTTGTTTAACCAAGTCGCATGCAGTCGGTGTGTTATTTTTTAGGTTAAGTTTGGGGGGGTATTTTAACCATCACGACCGGAGAATCCTTCCTCAGTGGTCAAGGGTCATTTGCATATCGCTTCCGATGCTGTCGCATCAGAAGTGGTACGCAAGTGTACAAGAGCCCTCAGAAGTGTGAGGGTGATGCAATGTCAGACTCGTGCGGGTCTGACATGACATCACAAGGCACAGCCTGCCACTGTCTGAACATGAGCGTGCATGTACCTAGATGCACGCTCCTGTCAGATGTGTGCGCGGCTGTGCTGCGATGTCACACTAGTGGGAGTCTCACGCTGTGACTGCTGCCCAAGATAAACCGCATGCGTTTTTTTTGTTTTGATTTTTTAAATTTAAATAATTAAAAAAAAATCGACGTGCGGTCCCCCCCAATTTTCATTCCCAGCCATGATAACGCCGGCTGGAGGCTGGTACATCCTCAGCCTGCAGCCGTCCGGTATAGCCACATCTATTAGATGTGGCCATTCCGGTGCAATATCGGCTCATCTTGATTGCCCTGATGCGGTGGCAATCAAGGTAATAGCAGGGGTTAATAACAGCGCACGGCTGTTATTAAACCCCAGGTTTGTGATCGCACGCGCGTCTGTGAGACACCTGCATCCCAAACCTGTAAATAAACAAGACACAGAGAAATCCTTTATTTGGAATAAATTACACACGCAGCCTCCTCCTTCACCACTTTATTATCCCAATACAGCCCTGCAGCACCGGCGTAATCCACACGACATCCAGCGGAGACACATCCAGCTCTGCTACATGTCAGAGTGAGCAGCCATAGAGCACCTGCCATAGAGCCATAGAGCGACTGCCCGCTCTGAATGCAGCGTAGTACTGACCGCAATAAGCGATGACTGCACGGCAAAGCTGTCACAGGCTGGGGGCACGTCAGCCAGGAACCAATCACAGCTGAGAGGACGGCCAGTGGGCGGGGAAAACACGGAAAGCTGTGTGATTGTGTGCACAGCAGAGGAAGTGAAAGCGCGACCCGGAAGCAGTGTGCCGCCATGACAGAGTCTTGGTAAGTATAAAACGCTCATTTATTTATTGTTTTTTTTCATTTTTATTAATTGTCGATTCCGGATCGTGCAGCCGGAATCCTGCGCCCGGGTCCGGCCTGGGGATAGCGCTGAAACCGCGCGGATCCGGACGTTTACGGTCCGGGTCCGCTCAACAGTAGTAGTGATATACATCACTACATCCCTATACACTACACCTGTAATATACATTACAGGTGCAGTATATAGGGGTCTAGTGGTGTAGTATATGGGGATTGTTTGTGTATATATGTATATAGTGCGTATATATATATATATATATATATATATATATATGTGTGTGTGTATTTATACTATATTCAGCTTTGTCGCCACAGAAGGGGGGGCCAAATACAATTTCTTGCACAGGGCCCCCAAGCTGTCAGTGTCCGCCCCCGCTGCGCAGAGCAGACGCTTGATTGTGGTCCTCCTGGCATTGGCTCAGTGTGGAGCTCAAACATAACTAGAGCGGGTCTGGTACCTAGAATCAGCGCAGAGAAAAGCCCGTAACTGCGAATGGTACTGGAGTTACATCGGGTACCACACGCTCCCCCCCGCCCCCTGCAGCGGTGTGCCGCCATTACAGGGCCTGATTGTGTTTCTCCGGTACCTGTTTGCATACGTGTGACAGGTACTGGAGAAAACACGAGTCTGTGAAATTAAAAGATTTTCCATATTTACCTGCTTTCTTCGGCTCTGCTGCCTCCAGCTCCTGACCCTTGTTCATTCATCGATTATTCACCGCACTCAGGACCTGGAAGCCAGAGCATCGCGGTGACAGCGCCGGGCACAGCACCGCTGAGGACATCACCGCAGGGATAGGTGAGTATTCTGCAAGCACAGTGACCTCCATGAGGTCATTGGAGTTTCCAATGAACTCTGATGACCCCCTTGAGACACCCACGCTACAGCTTCACGGGTTCATCATAGTTCATTGGGAACTGTGACGAGTCCCCGAGATGCTCCGGCTTCCAGGTTCTCAACACACACACACACAAACACACACACACACACACACACACAGACAGACACACACACACACCTGTATACTCACCCAGCGATGCGGTTCCCAGCGCTGTCCCTGCTTCCAGCTGCTTACTGCAGTGAATATTCAGGGAGTATAATTACCGGCGATAAGGAGCGGGAGGCAGCAGAGCCAGAGACAGCAGCGCTGGAGAGAGGTAAATATAGACAATCTTTTTATTAAAAAGACCCATGTTTTCTCTGGTACTTGTCACACTGATGTCACACAGATCACATCAGTGTGTGATCCGTGTGACACCCGTGCTGCCGGAGAAAAAACGAACATGTGTGCGTGCAGGGCCACGAGGGGGTCACACAGTCCGTAACTTACTGTTTGTTTATGAAGGGATAGTATATATACTATATACAGTATTGGGTAAAACTGAGGTAATTATATTAGTCCGGCCCTCTAAAACCATCCCAATTTCTCATGCGGCCCAATGGCAAAATTAATTGCCCACCATTGTTCTAGACAGTGTAGCCTTGACAGTGGTTGTACCAGTGCATATTGTACAAAGGCTTGAAAAATATTGCCCTGGGTGATTGGGCCAAACAATACCATCGCAGCAGCATAACAAGTTACATTAGTCATGCGGTATCATTAGATGATAGAAGAAAAAATAGTCTTGAATGAGAAACAATGGAACTTATTTGAACTTAAGATATACAAATTTTGGGGCTACACTTATTATTGGGTATTGTTACAGGCGGCCTGAGATACTCTAGGAAAATCCATCTACGGTTAATTTTGATCATCATCAAACTGTCTGCACTTTCTGTGGATAGTCGTGTGCGACTGTTATTATTGACCCCGCTGAGCTGAAAACACGCTCAGACAACACACTCGCAGCAGGGCAAGCTAGCACTTACAAAGCGTATAAGGCGAGGTCTGGGCAAGTGTTGAGCTTGGAAACCCAATAGTTAAAGAGAACAGTAGACTCTGAAAGCATGCTGATATGGTCACATACATAGTCCCTCACCATCTTACTTAACTGTTCACTCCTTGTCATAGTTCCCCCAACCGTTATCTGATTCGCAGTTGACGGTTTGTGGAAAATGGACAAGTTTTGGCACATTAGTCTGATCTGAGGTTAATCGTTTCACCAACTGCTCCACTACAGCCCTCTTGAATGTTTTCGTAGTACAATCCTTATTTGCCTCGACAAGTAGCGAAGCGAATTTGTCTTTGTAGCGTGGGTCAAGGAAGGTACATAACCAGTATTTGTTGTCTACCAAAATGTGACTAGCCGGCAGTCATGAGAAAGGCAGTGTGACATGAACTGTGCCATGTGTCCCAGACTCCGAACTGGAAACCTTTGTGTGTCACTGCTAAGAATACATTCTGTCTCCCTAAACCTCCTCTCCTCCTCAGTCTCTCTCTGCCTCCTCCTGCTGCTCCTCAGGTCATCCATGCTGGACAGCCCTGAAGCTTGGGTTGTCAATCCCTTGGTAACCAACTTCAAAGCATTCCTGTTCTTCATCCTCCTCCTCATCCTCATCCTCATGATGCTGAGCAAAGGTGGTTTGAGCTTGTTGGCCGAGGTTGTGCAGATTACTAGCAACCATTGCGAAGTCTGGATCCACAGACAACTCGGGTGCATTAACACTTTGGTCAGTCAGACCATCCAGAGAGCGTTTCAATAAACAAATCAGTGGAATGGTAATGCTGATAACAGCATCATCACTGCTCACAATGTTGTATAGTAATCAAAATTCTCCAAGATCTGACAAATGTCTGCAATCCACACCCACTCGGCAGTACTTATGTCTGGCAGCTGGGTCTGATGGGCATGTTCCAGCTGGAATTGGGATACTTCCCTCTGCTGCTCATGGATCCTGGCCAACATATGATAGGTTGAATTCCATCTCGTAGGGAGTTCACATATTAGTCTGTAACGAGGCAAGTGTAAGCGCTGCTGCAGCACTGCCAGGCTAACAAAAGAGGGAGATGACTTGCGTAAATGCGCGCTAATACATCATACCTTGGTAAGTAGGTCTGGTATCACAGGGTATTTTTTGAGAAAGTGCAGAACTACTAAATTTACAACGTGGGCCATACAAGGAACTCTCCAAGTTTTAAAGCCGCCACCAGATTACGACCATTATTGCACACTGCCATCCCTGGACAGAGGTCCAACGGCTCAAGCCACTCATCTGTCTGCTCAGTTATTGCTTTCAAAAGCTCAGATGCCATGTGCGATTTGTCAACGATACAGATGAGCTTCAGTAGAGCGTATTGCCGCTTAGCCGAGGCAGTGCTGCAGAGATCCCAGCTGGGGAATGATGTTGATGGTTGGACACCGACGGATGTTGAGGAGGACACACAGGAGCCAGATAAAGAGTAGGAGGAGGAGGGAGTTGTTGCTGTGTAGGAGGCTACTGAAACTGTGATTGAAGTGGGCCCCGCTATTCTGGGTGTGGAAACTATATGGGATGTTGCCGGCTCAGACTCTGTACAAGCCACCACCAGGTTCAGCCAGTGTGTCGTCAGTGAGATGTAGTGTCCCTGTCCACTTCCGCTTGTCCACGTGTCTGTGGTTAAGTGGACCTTCCCTGTTATGGCGTTGGTAAGAGCCCGTTTGATGTTTACGGACACGTGATTTTGGAGCGCGGGGACGGCACAATGAGAAAAATAGTGGCGGCTAGGCACAGAGTACCGATGTTCTAACACCGCCAGAAGGTCGCAGAAAGCCTCTGTTCCCACAAGCCGATATGGCAACATCTCAAGGGCTATCAATCCTGCAATGTGTGCAGCTATGGTTTCTGCCCTTGGGTGTATAACGGGGTATTTTCGCTTCTTTTCGAAGGTCTGTGGTATGGACAACTGAACGGAACGCTGGGACACTGAAGCAGATGTGGTCGTTGATGATTGAGTTTGGCCAACATCAGGTTGGGAGAAAGAGGCATCAGCGTTACCATCTTGCACACCAATTTGGGAAGCAGGCAGCCCGGGGAAGTAGCAGAGTTTGTAGTCTGGAAATCGTGTTTTTCACCTAGAGCTGTCAACAACCTAGTGGTTTGCTTGGCTAACATATGGTTTCTCATGCTGGAGGTGCCCAAGCTGGAACTATTTCTGCCTCTGCTACGGTTGGTCTGACAGATTTGACAAATGGCAACCATTTGGTCCAAAGGACTCTTGGAAAAAAACTCCCACACAATCGCACCACGGACCCTTGGACTCTGAGATGGCTGAGGTGGTGCATGGACCCTTGGACTCTGAGATGCCACAGGTGGTGGTAACATGTGCACAGTTGATTGACTTCTGGCAGTGGTCAAAACCCTTTGCGGACTATGGGCACATGTTCCTCTGCACTGCTGCTCTCGCAATCCATGCCACCCATCCATGTTGGATCAGTCACCTCATCATGGACCAGGTCATCTTCAAATTCCTGAAGGTCAACATCTTCTGGAATGGAGGTTTCAGGCTGTTCTGAGGGAAACTGTGTCCAACATGAGGGCAACATCCTCCAACACTTCCACCTGATTACCCAGCATGTCACGGCCAACAACATGGCTTTCTTCTTGCCTTTGGTGCTCAAAGATCTGTGCATCACTGCAGACCACGGCCTCACCTGTGCGGTGAGAGGCAAGAAATGTCCAAGGGTCCCGTAAACAGTTCATCAGAGTAACCTGCTTTGGTGTCATATGTTTCCTTACAATACTGACGTTGTGAGGAAGGGGGACCAGGCTGAGGATTCGATGGGCCAGCCTTTGGGCTACTCAAGTCTGACTGTGAGGACCCTTGGGATTTGCTACTCGACAAGTAACTGGAGGCATTTTCTGCTAGCCAACTCGTGCCCTGTATGCACTGTTCAGTGTGCAAGAGTGCTTTCCCATGTGGACAAGAAAATTGGGATAGGAAGGCAGAGGTAGATAAAGCAGGAACCTTTTTCTTTGGCTCGATCACACTGATTGGGTGACCACCACTGTCACTACCACCTCATCCACAGCCCTTACCATCTCTTTTTTACATTTTTTTGGTTTGATTATTTGAAGGTGAATACTATAACGTGACCTTTTGTACAGGTAGTGGGACAACACTGATGCAGAAGTTGTTAAACTTGTGTTAATAGTTTCCCACGATAGCGATTTCTGTAAGTCTTAAGGCCCCATCACACACAGAGATAAATCTTTGGCAGATCTGTGGTTGCAGTGAAATCATGGACATATTGTTCCATTTGTACACAGCCACAAACCTGGCACTGATTGTCCACAATTTCACTGCAACCACAGATCTGCCGCAGATTTATCTCTGTGTGTGACAGGGCCTTAAGAACCGCAAGGTACCTTTTTTGGAAAAACTACCACTTGGAGAAGTCAACAAAGATGTTGTGAATGTCTTTCAGCCCCAAAAGAAAACAGGGCTTGACAACATTTTTATTTTAGTATTGGTTTTTGGCACTCAGATTATGTTTCAGTAAGGGCAGGACACTGTAGGTTCTGTAAGATAGGAACAACCACCAGGATGCTAGTTTGGTGCTATGAAGGTATTTTGCTTCAGGAAGAAGTTCAGCCACTGACACAGAGTGTTAACAAAAATTTGGTAACACAGAGACTATTGTGACACCCTGGCAAAACCAGGTAGTCACAAATAGGCCCCCGCATAACACCTTCCCTCATTAGGAAACACACAGTCAACCATTAAACCCTAGCCCCCCCCCCCTTAGGGACAGATAGACAGATAAACACACCAGTGGGCGTGGCCAGGCGGATGGTGCACGACCACCCAAGGGTTTAGACTGCCCGGGGCAGGAAAAACGGCAGATCAGTTTTAGAGTTCAGTGAGAGTGGAGGTCAGGCCTGTGTGTCAGGCCTGAAGTTAACTGACAGGTAACAGGGTAGGAGCCCTGGTGCCACTGGCTAAGAGGTAGATGGTGGTCTCCGTCAACAGGAGACGGGAAGACGGCTCGGTGGAACCGAGGTGGACCGGGCCAGGGGTGGAGCCCGCCGGTACCGACACGGGAATCCGACCCGGAAACCGTAGCACAAAAGGGGGGTACTCGGACCCTGAAGCCAGGAACCAGAACCTACTGGAACTGGTTAATTAACCGATTGAGGCCAGGACTAGAGGTCCTGTCCCACCCAAAGTCCCTCATAGAAGACAACAGCCCACCGATTATGGATAAGAGGTCACCGCCAAGGCCCATAGATCCCACGGGCCAGCGTCTGCGGGCACGGCTCCTTAGGCCATATCCAGCCGGGAGCGGACTCCTACATTTCATACAAGGAAGTCTTTTCTACTTAAAAACGGTGCAGGAAAAGGATAGAGACCACCAGCCAGGTGGGGGATCCCGAACGCAGCCGGCCGCGGCACCGGCTACCACCACCTTCCTTTACAAGAGACTTGTGTGTTTTCCTAACAGTGAGTACACCAGCACCCTCTGCGGTCGCCATCCCCTGCACTAGAGCCATTGGGTCCCAAGGCCACCATCCCTGCCCATGGAGGGGTTAACATCTTGCTGCACAACATCTCCCCCAGGTGCCCGGCAACAGCAGCGGTGGTGTCCCACATCACAACACACAGTGGGTGGCATCAGGAACCTATTACGACCTAGCCCGTACATCTACGTCCCCCATTTTATTCGCCGTGTCCGCGAGACCCCCGGGACCAGAGACCCTCGAGCCACCACCCCTGAAGGTCTGGATCCAAGCAGCGGCGGCTCCTGGCATGGGGGCGGCACACCCCGAAACTTGGCGTCATGAACAGGATACTTACCCATCCACTTACCTTGTGGAAGTGCGCCTTGTATTGGACAGTCAGCGGTGATCCGTTGCCGAAATTTCAGAAGTCGCCATTTTGGTTGCCATTTTGGCGCGAGAAACTACAGCCCAGCGTCTTCTTCCCCGCGAAAAGGGCACGAAAGCTGAAGCCCTGCCCCTGGGAATGTGGCCGGAAAGCATGGCCGGAAGTCGCAGAACTAAACTTACAGGCCTGAAAGAGGAGTGCCAGCAAAAGACCAAGGGGGGCGGGTGAAGATTCTGCAGCATGTGACTGAGCAGATAAAGGGCTGGGACTCCAGGACCCTGCCACCCTTCTTGCTCCTGGGCACCATCAGAGCAGCATGGCTGACCCGTCTGGCAGGCCCGGAGTGCCGGAGCCCGCGCCTTGAACAGCGGCCTGGGTAGAAGCCCAGACGGAGCGCATGTGCCGCCGGATCCAAGCGCAGGCGCGCTATATCATGGAATGATGGACGGCCAAGATGGCGGAGCTGGCTGCAGCAGTGCGGGCTCGTGAAGTGGAGGCAACCTTGGAGGAGCCGGTGAGCGACCCATGCCCCTATGTCCCTCTGGGACCGGCTGACCAGGCTGAGGGGCCCGGCCTGCCCCTGCCCGCCACGCTGCCTCCCTCGCCACCCGCGCCTGCTGCTGATGCCCCACTCGGTCTGATGCCACCAACACCCGTCCCGTCGGCCCGTGAGGACCAGCCAGAGTAAGCCGCCGGCAGCAAGCACGTCACCGCCCCGGCACAAATACCGGCCCCACGCAAATCCAGCACCCGAAAAGTGTCCCGTCCGGCCAAAGACCCAACAGCGATCCCGAAAGGAGCCACGCCTAAGACGACAACGTCCCCGGCAGTCGGCCCGGCCACGGCGGAGGCAGACCAGAAGCCAGTCCCAGAGGTCACGCTGACTGCTCCCAGGTACCCGGCCTCGGCTGAGGCACGGCGAGGATGTAGCTGCCAAGCGGCAGAGCAGGCCACGTCACAGCGGGTTCCTCATTGCAGAAGGTGTCGGTCGAGGCCGGAATGGAGGAACTCCGGCTGGCTCCATCCCCCGCACAAGTTGACCCGGAGCAACCAATAGGAGCTCCGTACTGGGAGCGGCAGCGGCAGCAGCTGGGAAGGGAAATCGCTGACAGGGAGAAGCAGAAGGCAGAAGTCTTGTCCCGGACCTATCATGAGAAGAACAACCTGCGCAACACAACTTTCCAGGTGCGGGGCCCGGTTAATCAGGGCCGGGTCCGGCATTTTAACCCCCAAAAGGGATGGGGGTTTATCTATGAGCCGGGCATGTAAGTGGAAATATTTGTCTCCCGGAGGGATGTCTACCCGCACCTGCCCATCGGCCATCCCGACCGAGACCTGGAGCCCCGGGGAGTTGGTGGTCTACACCTGGCACTGTGGGGAGAGGGGGTGGTTTGCCCTCAATGTGAAGAGGTGGGCCGGAAGCGGGGCCCAGTACCATGTCCACCCCTCTCCGCCACTCTCCAACCCCGATGAGGAGTATTAGGTAGTGGTTCCCGGCTAAAAAAAGTTAAAGTTCCCCGTTGGGACAGTGTGCCGTTAATGTTCCCGTTTACAAGTTAAAACCAAAGACAATGGCTGTGAACTTGCAGGCCAACCCATAAACTTTTGGTCTTGTAAATAACCCTGGACCTTTCTTCTACAACCTTTGCAGCAGTCTCCGGAGAGGCTGATTGGAGGATGGGCATACCCGGCCCGTTTGGACAACACCCGAACTTAACCTGGACTTGGGCAAGGGGTGCCAACCTGTGTTTTAATGGTGACACAAGGGTTAGGTTTGTTTGGGTGGTAAAGGTGAGTGTTACGTTACCACCGGAGTCCGCTCCAGTGACTTCTGCTCCGATCACCAAGCGACGCCATGTTCCTGCCGTGGATGGTGCTGGTGACGGGAGAGGAGTCGATGCCAGCGGCACCGGTGGGCGCAGGCTCCGTTCATCCACTGGGCTGGGTTATCTTGGGATCTCCAGTACCACTGGCTGACTGAAGCTGAAGTTGCCAGCGTTCAGCTACAGCCAATGGGAAGACACCACACCCTTCTTAGTTCCCCTCCTGTCTGCTGACTTCTGCCAGAGATATTTCTGATTTTCCTGGCTCCTGATCTGCCCTATTCTGTTTTGTGATTCCTGTGTGATGACGTCTGCGTGTTTTCTGACTACCCTTCTGCCTGCTGATTTTGTACCTCGCTGCCCGATCCGGATTTGACCTCTGCTACGTTTTCTGATTACGTCCTTGCCTGATGATTCTGTCCCTGTTCTGCTATTCCTGGTTTGACCCTGCCTGATGACTACTCTCATCGGACTGCAGCCTTCCACAGGTAGTGATCTCCAGGGCCCTGTGTAATTCCAAATCCCTGTATAGGGGTTAAAGGGATTCAGGGTTCTGGGGGTCCTGCTTGGTGAGTGGCTTCCCTCTAGCCTGTCTATTACATCCCATCTGAGTCTGTTGATCCAGGCAGGCGTTACAGCGAGAAGGACCCGATCCCATCCCGTCCCGGTTATGTTATGCAACATTTAAGCAACCTGCCTCCCGTAAGGGAAGAAACCAAAATATTCTTGCAATGTACATATGTTATTATCCTTGCAAAATGTTTTATTCCTTTTACCTTTTCTGCAGTAAAAATAACCGGTGGTGGTCGGACAGCCCGCAGACGGTCTGTGTTTAACCAAGGGGGAGTGTGACGCCCTGGCAAAACCAGGTAGTCACAAATAGGCCACCGCATAACACCTTCCCTCATTAGGTAACACACAGCCAACCATTAAACCCTAGTCACCCCCCCCCTTAGGGACAGGATAGACACACCAGTACGCGTGGCCAGGTGGTTGGTGCACGCCCACCCAGGGGTTTAGACTGCCCGGGGCGGGAAAAACAGGCAGATCAGTTTTAGAGTTCAGTGAGAGTGGAGGTCAGGCCTGTGTGTCAGGCCTGAAGTTAAGTGACAGGTACCATGGTGGGATCCCTGGTGCCACTGGCTAGGAGGCAGACTGTGCTCTCCGTCAATAGGTGACGGCTCGGTGGAACCGAGGTGGACTGGGCCAGGGTTGGAGCCCGCCGGTACCGACACGGGGAACCGACCTGGAAACCGTAGCACAAAAGGGGATTACTCGGACCCTGAAGCCAGGAACCAGAACCTACTGGAACTGGTTAATTAACCGATTGGGTGGGACAGGACCTCTAGTCCTGGCTTCAAAGTCCCTCATAGAAGACAACAGCCCACCGATTAGGGATAAGAGGTCACCACCAAGGCCCATAGATCCCACGGCCCAGTGTCTGCGGGCACGGCTCCTTAGGCCACATCCAGCCGTTTCATACAAGGAAGTCTTTTCTACTTAAAAACGGTGCAGGAAAAGGATAGAGACCACCAGCCGGGTGGGGGAACCCGAACGCAGCCGGCCGCAGCACCGGCCATCACCACCTTGGTTTACAAGAGACTTGTGTGTTTTCCTAACAGTGAGTACACCAGCACATTCTGCGGTCGTCATTCCCCCTTCACCAGAGCCATCGGGTCCCGGTGCCACCATCCCTGCCCACGGAGGGGTTAACATCTTGCTGCACAACATCTCCCTCGGGTGCCCCGTAACAGCAGCGGTGGTGTCCCACCTCACCACGCACCGTGGGTGGCGTCACAAACCTATTACAGCCTAGCCTGTACATCTACGCCACCCATTTTATTCGGTGTGTCCACGAGACCCCCGGGTCCGGAGATCCTCGAGCCACCACCCCTGAAGGTCCGGTTTCGAGCAGCGGCGGCTGCTGGCACGGGGGTGGCACAATATGTTTTAATAAGAGCAGGACACTAAGTTCTGTAAGATATGAAACCCCCAAAATTATGCTAGGTTGCTGATAGGAAGGTACTTGTCTTCAAGCAAAAAGTAGTGCCACTGACACTGAGTATTAATAAAAATTTGGTAACACTGAGATGGTTTGTTAATAAGAGCAGGACACTATGCAGGTTCTGTAAGATATGAAGCCCCCAAAATTATGCTAGGTTGCTGATAGGAAGGTACTTTTCTTCAGGCAGAAGTAGTGCCACTGACACAGAGTATTAATACCTATTTGTAAGATCTGGTGGTGGAACCTCTGGGCCGTGCACCGGACTCCTCCAGTGGAGGAACCCGGAGCTAACCCCTATACAGGGACTGTCCGGGCATCCCGCCAGAGGGCCTTGATGCACGGTAGCCGAAGCACTAACTGTACAGGATCAGTCCATCCCGGGAAAGAGGAAGGAAGCCGTCCCTGAGGTCACAGGGGTCCAGGTGGTAGTCCCGATAACAAGGCTCCGGTCCAGGTGTCGGATGGAGATGACAGGCGGGAACCGGATCCAGCTGGACAAGAGGACGGAGGTCACCATGTGGAGCTGGGGATCGGAGCTGGGTCCAGACTGAGGAAGATAGTGGAGTCCTCAGCCGACAGTCACCGACAGGAGTTCCGCAGCAGTCGAAGTTAGAACCGGTTGGCGTCACAGGGCAGGCTCTGCGAGACAAACGAGGGTTAATACCGGGCATGGCAAAAGGGGACCTGAACTCCTAGCTTACTAAACACGTAGAACAGGCCCCGCCCACTTGGAAGAAGAATCCTCTTATACCCTGTACCTGTAAGCCAATATCCTGTTTTAGGACGCCGGCCCTTTAAGAGAGGGTCAATGACCGCACTCGCGCCCTAATGCGCATGCGCGAGGCCCGAGTGCCAGAGACCAAGGAAGGCAGCGGCGCCGAATAAGCAGGAGTGCCTTGCAGAGTTTCCTGCGAAGCAGAGGGGCGCCTGTGTCGCAGGCGGGGAGGGGATGCTGCGCTCACCACGCTCGGGTCCGGCACTGCTGCTGCTTGGTGGCTCGAGCGGTGGGCCGGATCCGGGGACTCGAGCGGCGCTCCTCGCCCGTGAGTGAAAAGGGGAATGGTTTTGGGGATTTATTGTCCGTGACGCCACCCACGGTTGTGGTGAGGTTGTGACACCACCACTGCTCTGGACGGGGATCCCGGGAGCGATGACAGGGAGCAGCTTAGATGTTGTTTTTCCCCTCCATGGGTAGGGGGGTTGGTTGTCCCGGGGCCCGGTGAGGGAGGAATGGCAGGTGGGTTATGGGGCCTGGTGAGGTGCAGGGTCGCGGGGTCAGCGCGGTGCCGCACAGCACGGTGGTACTCACTCAGCCAATGATGAATGCAAAGTCTCCGGTAAAACAAATGGCTGGATGGACGGGTCCCACAGACTGCTGCGGTGGTTCTTCTCCCGGTAGGTTGGCGGTGACTGCCTTTCCCTGCACCTGTGTTATGTTCTCGGTTCTGGTGGCTTCCCACCGGTAACCCGCTCCCCAGCTTGGATGGATGCTGAGGGAGCCCCTTTTGCCCGCAGGCTCTGGCCCTGGGAACTGTAGCCTTGGCGGTGACTGTATTTCCCTTCACGGTTTGAGCGGTTGCCTTCAATTGGGTCTTGACTGCTGGGAAACCCCGGAGGTTCCCTTCGCTAACAGATTTGACTGGTTTTACGGCGACTCCAAGCCTGGTCGGGGTCCGTAGGCCCTGCCGAATGGTGCTGGCTTCTCTTCGCTCCCCGATCCGGTACCGGCGGGCCACCGCCCATCCCCGGTCCTTACGGTTCACGTCGATCAGCCCCTCCTGCAGACGGTCACTACCGTCTGCCAACCTTTCTGTATGTGCCCGGGCCACGCACCCGGACACGGTCAGTCTGCTCCACTACCACTTCACGCTTCAACTCTCCAAACTGAACTGCACTACACTCTGACTTCCTTTTCCCGCCTCCAGGACTGTGAACTCCTCGGTGGGTGGGGCCAACCGCCTGGCTCCACCCCCTGGTGTGGACATCAGCCTCTGGAGGGAGGCAACAAGGATTTTTGTCTGACTTCGATGTGCCTAGCCGGGGTGTGGGGTGTGTTGTTGCAGTAACTGTGACGTCCTGGCTTGTCCAGGGCGCCACACCTGGAGTGAGGACGCATGGAGGACGCCGGCGAGGGAGAGGGAACAGGGTAGCCGTGGAAAGGAGGAGCGGGGACCGGAGTGGTGAGCGTGGAGTGCCGTCGGGAACCGGGGGGCGCCGCACTGGGACCGGGGAGCACCGCACGGGAACCGGGGAGCACCGCACGGGGACCGGGGATCACCGCACGGGGACCGGGGAGCATGACAATATTTGGTAACACTGAGACGGTTTTTTAATAAGAGCAGGACACTATGTACATTCTGTAAGATATGAAGCGCCAAAATTATGCTAGGTTGCTGATAGGAAGGTACTTGTCTTCAGGCAGAAGCAGTGCCACTGACACCGAGTATTAATAAAAATTTGGTAACACCGAGACTGTGTTTTAATAAGAGCAGGACACTATGTAGGTTCTGTAAGATATGAAGCCCCCAAAATTATGGTAGGTTGCTGATAGGAAGGTACTGGCCTTCAGGCAGAAGTAGTGCCACTGACACTGAGTATTAATAAAAGTTTGGTAACATTGAGACTGTGCTTTAATAAGAGCGGGACACTATGTAGGTTCTGTAAGATATGAAGCCCCCAAAATTATGCTAGGTGGTTGCTAATTGGAAGGTACTGGCCTTCAGGCAGAAGTAGTACCATTGACACCAAGTATTAATAATAATTTGGTAACACTGAGATTGAGTTTTAATAAGAGCAAGACACTATGTAGGTGTGCCGCCCCCGCGACAGCCGACGGGCTACTCGGACCCGGATCCGCAGTGGCTCGAGGGGTCTCCAGATCCGAGGCGGGCTCGCGCGACTACCTTGGAAATAAAAAGGGGGCTTTGTGTTTTGGGTGGTGAATGGGATAATGTTTGTGACGCCACCCACGGTGCGTGGTAATATAAGAGACCACCGCTGCTGTTGGGGAGCCCGGTGACTATGTTGAAGCAGCAGGATGTTTAACCTTTCATGGGTAGGGGTTTGGTGTCCCGGGGGCCCGGTTGTAGATGGAGTGGGGAACCCGTCGAGGTGAAGGGATATCGGGTACTCACACAGTCCAAAGTCACTGACGCTGACACCAGGTAAACCAAACTCTTGAATGCTCTGTTTCTCTTGGCTGAGCATGCTGGGTGGGTGCCCATTTGGTGTTGCTGGTTGGTCTGAAGCCTTGTCCTTTGGCACTGTGTGTAACTTTGTGGATCCCTTTTGCCTAAGACTACTCGGGTCCCGCTCACCTGCATGGCTGGCAAGGTGAGCCTGCTCTCAGGGTTGACGCTTGGGATTTTCTGGACAATTTTGGGAAGTCCTATCCCCCCTCGTTGCGCTAGTACCCCGATTCCGGATCGGGTGGGGAACAGTTCCTGAAGACTCCGTTCCTGTCGGGTGAATTACTGGGCTGCGTGAAGCTACTTCCCAGCCTAGGGTCCGCGTACCCCGTCGTGCCCTGGCCCCTGCCTGGTTGTAGCATAAGGCAGCCGGCCTGCGCTCTGTAGCAGCACCGTACCCCCTGTCATTACCCCCTGCGACCGGGGTTCCAGTTCCAGCTCCTTCTGGCCAGGACAATGTCTTGCTCCTGGAACGGGTACAGGAGCCCAGCTCCACAGCGTGACCTGTACTTTCACCGCTGCCTCACTGCTCAACTCAACTACTGACATCTCTGCCCTCCCTCTTCCATCCCCCCATCTGAGTGGCCCTATTCCCTTCAGGCTGCCCAATGGGTGGTTGGTGGGTGTGGTGCAGAGTGTTACTCAGGATGTATGTACACCTGTTGGTAGCAACACCAAATTGACATAATCCGTAACCAAGGAGGAGCGGGTACCATGCAGAAGGGCAGATTCCATGGCACCCTTGTGATGACCTGATAAGCCAGGGCGTCACATTCCCCCTTGGTTAAACGTAGCTCGTCCGTGAGCTACAGAACACCAAGCATTTGTTTGTTTGGTTTTTTTAAAGAAGAAAAAGGGGTTAACATAAACATTTATGTACAGATTCATCCCCCATTAGGGAGACACTTTCTTAAACCGTTACTAACATTATGAGGTTGCCTGCCAACAGGGGACGCCACCGGTTTTAGTGGCAGCGGGGACCCAATTTTCCACGTTGCGGTCCCTCCCTGCGACAGTCCAGTCCCAACGTCCCGGATCCCAATAACCCCCCTCCCAAACAACCTGGTTCCCCTGGAAACCTAGATGGGTCCTTGGGCCGGGTTAAGGTCCCGGGGTGTGCCAGACGACTCTGGTAGGCACAACAGATGCAGTCTTTTCACAAGACACAAGTTTGTGTTGGTCACGCCAGTCCTGTAACCGTGGTCCATTTTTAACTATAAAAACGTGGAAGTCTTTGAAAAAACACAATAAGGTGGGCTTTGCACGCTGCGACATCGGAAACAATGTGTTACTGACGCTGCAGCGATAGTCCCCGCCCCCGTCGCAGGTACGATATCTTGATATTGCTGCCGTAGCGAACATTATCGCTACGGCAGCTTCACACGCACTTACCTGCCCTGCGACGTCCTTACTAAAGGGACGGGTCGTGCGGCGTCATAGCGACTTCACACGGACAATAGAAGCGAAGGGGCGGAGATGAGCGGGACGTAAACATCCCGCCCACCTCCTTCCTTCCGCATGCAGCCGGGACGCAGGTAGGAGATGTTCCTCGCTCCAGCGGCTTCACACACAGCGATGTGTTCTGCCTGCTGGAACGAGGAACAACATCGTACCATCGCTGCACCGGCACATAATGGAAATGTCGAACCCTACACCGATGATACGATAACGACGCTTTTGCGCTCGTTAATCGTATCATGAAGGATTTTCACACTACGATGTCGACTGCGACGCAGGAAGTGCGTCACTTTCGATTTGACCCCACCGACATCGCACCTGTGATGTCGTAGTGTGCAGTGCCCCTAAGAGTCCCTGTACCGTAGTACAACTGCTGTCAATCTAGGAGAAAATCAGGTTACTTTGCCATGCAATTAGGTTTCATTAATTCCCTCATTTTTTAACATTTTCAATATGGAAAATAAACTGTGGAAAATAACAAACGGAAAACACAGATACCTAGCAAAAGTGTGGTACCGTAACATTGTTATGTCAACATTCTGCTCTGTACCTACATGGAGGCTGGCCAAAGTTAACACGGGTGGACCTTCTTAACTCTGGACTCTCATCCCCTTCTGAGGACACAGCTACCTCCCCCACAACTTCCTCACTTCCTGGGCTGGGTGTTGCAGGCAAGACCTTACATGTGAGTGGCAAGGGAATAGGTGTTACCCTAGGTGTTGGAGTGGGTGCAGTATCGGTAAGCCCTTCCTTTTCTATTTGTTCCACGGGTTGTGGGAATGTTAACACAGGGTCTATTACTGCTCCATTCTGCATAGGCCAGTCTTCTGGAAAGTCACCTAGAATGGTTCGAATCACCTTCTTCCTTCTTTCCACCACTGGAGGTTGGGGTTGAGGCTCTTCTGCTAGCCTGAGCAGTTCTGGGAACTTCTTTAGATGGTCCCGGGACACCGTGGCCGTAGTCCTCCCATGGACCTTGCTGATCAAGCAGGTTTTGTGATTATCGAAGTTGGACGGCTGTACCACATACGGCTCCTTTTCCCATTGGTCATCTAACTTGTGCTGCTTCAGTTTTCTTTTTAGCACTACTTCACCGGGGGAAAAGGGAGCTGCTTTGGCTTGTTTATTGAAGTTCCTTTCTTGCCGCTCCCGGGAGTGATTCAAATTCTCTTCAACAGACCTGGCGACGGGTGTCCCAATCTTCCCCAGGTGCGTATGTCTCTGGTAGTTCAACCCCCATCTCCAAATCTATTGGGAGTCTTCTGGGCCTAGCCCTCATCAGGTACGCCGGGGTGCACTTCGTGGATCTGACTGGAATATGGTTATACATATCCACCAAGTCCGGTAGCTTCTCAGGCCACAGATTCCGTTCTTCCAAGGGAAGGGTCTTCAGCAAGTTAATCGCCAGGTGATTCATCTTTTCGCACATCCCATTTGTTTGGGCATGGTAAGGGGTAGTGCGAATCTTCTTGCACCCATATAGACTACAAAACTCCTGGAAGATTTCAGCTTCAAAAGCAGGGCCTTGATCCATCAAGACTCGTTCAGGATACCCATGCGGTCTGCAGAAATGGGCCTGGAATGCCTTGGCTTCGGTGCTGGCTGTCAGGTCCTTGACAGGTACTACCACCAGGAACCATAAATATTGGTCGACCATGGTGAGTGCATACGTGTATCCATTGTGACAGGGGGTCAGCTTAACATGGTCCAGAGCCACAATCTCCAAGTGCTGCCGGGTGATGATCGGTTGAAGTGGTGCTCGCTGACTGGTACCATCTTGCCTCCTCAAGGCGCAGGGGCCACAATTTCTGCACCAGGCCTCAATGGAATCTCTCATCCTGATCCAATAAACGTGACTCCTTAGTAGCATCTCCAGCTTCTTCCATCCAAAGTGCCCAGTCCCGTCATGGTAGGCCTCCAGCACTACTGGGACATGCGATTTGGGAACCACTATCTGGCAGATCCTCTCATGAGTCTTGAGATTGGTCAGATTCCGACACAGCTTGCCCTGGTGTAGGTAGAGTCGGCTTCGATCTTGTCACAACTTTCTAGTTTCCTCTGGGAAATTCGGTCCCAAACGGGCATCGGCTCTGGACAGCAGCAACTTGACTAGCTTGATTGCAGGATCCTGGTCCTGAACTTCTTGCCAGCCATGGTGTGGCAGGGGGTCACAAGTTATCTTCTGCTGGTGAACACTTGTTCGGGGTCGCTCTTTCGCAGAGGGTTGGTGGAAAGCGGGTAGCTCAACCTCTTCTAGGTTGTCTTCATCCCCTTCTTCATCCAGCAGGTGGGGAATTCTGGACAGCGCATCCGCATTGGGGTTCTTGCGGCCAGCCCTGTACTTGATAATGAAATCATAGTTAGCCAATCGTGCCACCTATCGCTGCTCCAGGGCTCCCAGCTTCGCCGTATCCAGGTGGGTCAACAGGTTGTTGTCCCTGTACACAGTAAATTTGGCAGCAGCAAGGTAGTGCTTGAACCTCTCCGTCACAGCCCATACGAGTGCCAAGAATTCTAGCTTAAAGGAGCTGTAGTTCTCTGGGTTTCTTTCTGTTGGCCTCAGCTTCTGGCTGGCGTAGGCAATCACCTTCTCTTTGCCCTTCTGTACTTGGGATAGAACAGCTCCTAGTCCCACATTACTGGCATCTGTGTACAACACGAACGGGAGGCCATAATCGGGATAAGCCAGAATCTTGTCTCCAGTTAGGACAGACTTCATTTGTTCAAAAGATTTCTCTTGTTCCGGTCCCCATGGGAGTGGCAGTCTTGAAGGTCGTCCATGTGTGGTCTGACCCACCAAGAGATCTTGCAAGGGGGCTGCCATCTGAGTATAGCTCTTGCTGAACCTCTGATAATACCCCATAACGCCAAAGAATTGCCGCACTTCCTTTACAGTAGTAGGCCATGGCCAGCTCTGGATGGCGGTGATCTTTTCAGGGTCTGGCGCCACGCCTTCGGCACTTACCACATGCCCCAGGTACTGGACTTTGGGTTTGAGCAGATGGCATTTGGACGGCTTGAGCTTCATCCCATATTTGGATAGGACATCGAATACTTCGGCCAGATGTTCCAAATGGGCCTCGTACGTCTTGGAGTAAACGATGACGTCATCCAAATACAGCAGGACTGTCTCGAAGTTACAGTGGCCCAGGCAGCACTCCATCAGCCTCTGGAACGTCCCGGGCGCGTTGCATAGCCCGAATAGCATGCTGTTAAATTCGCACAATCCCATCGGGGTCGCGAATGCGGTCTTCTCTTTGTCCTCTTTAGCGAGCGCCACCTGCCAGTACCCACTGGTAAGATTAAGAGTGGAAAAGTAAGTAGCAGATTTTAAGGCGGCTAACGATTCCTCAATTCGGGGTAGAGGGTAAGCATCCTTGTGGGTGAGTTTGTTAATCTTGCGGTAATCCACACACATCCGCATGATCCCATTCTTCTTATTCACAAGGACCAATGGGGCGGCCCAGGGGCTGCAGCTATCCCGGATCACTCCTGCTTCCCTCATACTTCAGAGCATGTCTTTAGCACATTGGTAATGAGCAGGTGGTATGGGCCTATACCTTTCCTTAACGGGAGGATGAGTGCCTGTAGGTATGTGATGTTGTACCCCTTTAACCCGCCCAAAGTCCAATGGGTGCTTGCTAAAAACCTGCTTATACTGCCTGACAACCCGGTAAACCCCTTGTTTGTGATGTGCAGGTGTAGAGTTTGTGCCCACATGCAGTTCCTGACACCACTTCTCTTCTGGATCCTTAGAGTTAACCTGAGGGGCCTGATGGGGACTCCCCTGTGAGCTGGCTGCATGGATGTCAGCTGCATTCACCGTAAACAGCTTGGCTATGGTGGCATACTGGGGCAATATGACCTCATCCTCCCCACAGTTAAGTATTCGTATGGGCACCCTCTCTTTCTGGACATCGACTACCCCTCTGGCCGTAAACACTGTGGGCCAATGCTCTGAGGACTGTGGCTCCACCACTACCTGGTAATCCTGTCCTCGGGAGCCTACAGCTGCCCTGCACCAAATTAACATTTCACTCCTTGGGGGTACCACTAGAGGGGCTGCATCCATTACTCGTACACCACCTATCTCCCCTCCAGAGAGATGTACCTGTTGCCGCTGTAGGAGATCTCAGATCTCACGTTGCAGGATCCTCTGTCGCCCTGCTCCTGCAGTTTCTGACAGTTGTTGAAGCAAAAACAACACTTGACTCATGCAATTTTCTATCAGATTTGTTCCTAAAATGATTTTCGGGTTCCGATCACTAGGGTCATTCTGGACTACAATAAGGCCCTGCCGGACTTAAGCTGGCTTTACACACTGCGACATCGCTAGCCGATGCTAACGATGTCGAGCGTGATAGCATCAACCCCCGTCGTACATGCGATATTGTGTGATCGCTGCCGTAGCGAACATTATCGCTACGGCAGCGTCACACGCACATACCTGCTCTGCGACGTCGCTCTGGCCGGCGAACCGCCTCCTTTCCAAGGGGGTGGTTCGTGCAGCGTCACAGCAACATCATACGGCAGGCATCCAATAGAAGTGGAGGGGCGGAGATGAGCAACATCCTGCCCACCTTCTGCCTTCCGCATTGCCGGTGGAGGCAGGTAAGGAGATGTTCGTCGCTCCTGCGGTGTCACACACAGCGATGTGTGCTGCCGCAGGAACGAGGAACAATATCACTAAAAAGAATAAACCCATTTTTTGTTTCAGGACGACCTCTCCGCGGCAAACGATTTTGACTGCTTTTGCGATCATTTAAAGTCGCTCAAAATTGTCACACGCTGCGATCTCGTTAATGAAGCCGGATGTGCGTCACAAACACCGTGACCCCGACGATAATTCATTAACGATATCGTAGCGTGTAAAGCCCGCTTAACTCTACACGGCCCACCTTAATGGTCACCTCCTTGAACCCGATTGGAGTCATGGGAAACCCATTGACAGCATAGATTGTCATGCTATCGTCCGGTGGGGTCAAGTCGTCGTCCAACCAGAATTTCCTGTAAAGTCCATAAGGGATAGTTGTTACCTGAGAGCCAGTATCAAGAAGTGCAGAGGTCGGGATCCCATCCAGGGTGATGGAGACGATGGGCCGCCCTCCTACATACCGCTCCCTCCAAATCAGCTGGGCCTTGGAAATTTATGCCTGGGGATTGGCCCTTGGCCCCAGGGGTCGCTCGTTTAAAGGACAGCTCTTGGCGTAGTGGCCGGTCTTGCTGCACTTGTAACAGACAGGTGGGCTATACCGGTCGCCACTCCATCCTTTGTATGCAGAGGTCCACTTCCTCATCCAAGGGACATCCTCAGGGCAGTCGGCCAGTTGAATCTCCTTTGACAAGGTGGTCTTAGTCTTGAGCTGCAAAGCTTCCAGGATCCGGGCAACATCTCCGGTCAGTTGCTGCACCTGGGTAGACAGGTCGCTGGTCTCAGGCCCGGACAGGGACGGTGCAGGCAGGGCCAATGCGGGTGCCCTCACCTGCAGCTGGTATGCCTCTGCTTGCCGCGCCGGGAGGGGGGAGTCAGGCGCCTGTAGGGGCTGCAGGGCCTTAATCGCTCACTCTTTCAATGTAGCAAAGTCCAAAGCGGGATGTTCCAAGGCCCACAGCCGCAACTGTTTGCGGTCCTCCACGGACTCAAGGCCTTCCAGGAATTGCTCCACCAGCATTTTGTTTCCCTCTGGCTCACCGATGTTGTTAGTCAGCCTTAGGGTCTGCAACGCTGCCTGCAGCTTTAGGGCATAGTCCCTGATACTATCTTGGGGCCGCTGCTTACAGCTGTAAAACCTCATCCGCAGCTCGGCCTCCATACGGGTCTCAAAAGCAGGTCCCAGCCTTTGGAAAATGGCAGCTACGGAGGTCCAATCCGCTTCCGTCAAGGTCTCCACTTCCAACTCCGCCACGCCGGTTAGCTGCCCGAGTACTACCGATGCCCGCTGCCGTCCATTCAGGGCATACATGTCAAGCACATTGCAAATCGTCCGCTTAAACCCTTGCAGCGCGTCTGGCCGGCCGTCATACTAGGGAAGCCAGGCCGCGCCCGGCACATAGGGCAGGGTTATGGGCATGATGGGCGCTACGGCGTCAGGTGCCCGCACCGCCACTTCTGCGGCCGGACCGGCACCCACGGCATCAGCATCATCCTGATCGGGCAGAGGTAGCACCGCCACACCTCCCGTCATCCAGAGGCGACATCTTCGCACGCCCCCTTTGTTTTCTCCCAGCACTCTTTTGCGCGCTGTGGCCCTCTGGGAACTTCCGACTCCTGTTTCAGGCTGAAGACGAAGGGCAGGGCTTCGGCGTCGCATTCTTTTCCAAGAAGATGGCGTTTTTGGCATGAAAACAGCAGAAAAATGGTGGACGTCGTGGAAAACGGGATTTTGGATTGTGATCTTCACTTCTCAAGGCGCACGTCACCCAGGTTAGTGCGTCCTGCTCGCATCCTGTTCGTGACGCCAAGCTTTCCTTAAGGTGTGCCACCCCCGCGACAGCCGACTGGCTGCTCAGACCCGGATCCGCAGTGGCTCAAGGGGTCTCCGGATCCAAAGCGGGGTCGTGCGACTACCTCGGAAATAAAAAGGGGGGTTTGTGTTTTGGGTGGTGAATGGGATAATGTTCGTGACGCCACCCATGGTGCGTGGTAATGTAAGAGACCACCGCTGCCGTTGGGGAGCCCGGTGACGATGTTGAAGCAGCAGGATGTTTAACCCCTCCGTGGGTAGGGGTTTGGTGTCCCGGGGCCCGGTTGTAGATGGAGTGGGGAACCCATTGGGGTGGAGGGATATTGGGTACTCACACAGTCCAAATTCACTGACACTGACACCAGGTAAACCAAACTCTTGAATGCTCTGTTTCTCTTGGCTGAGCACGCTGGGTCCGTGCCCCTTTGGTGTTGCTGGTTGGTCTGAAGCCTTGTCCCTTGGCAATGTGTGTAACTTGGTGGATCCCTTTCACCTAAGACTACTCGGGTCCCGCTCACCTGCGTGGCTAGCAAGGTGAGCCTGCTCTCAGGGTCCACTCTTGGGATTTTCTGGACGATTTTGGAAAGTCCTATCCCCTCGTTGCGCTAGTACCCCGATTCTGGAGCGGGTGGGGAACGGTTCCTGAAGACTCCGTTATTGTCAGGTGAATTACTGGGCTGCATGAAGCTACTTCCCAGCCTAAGGTCCGCGTACCCCGTCGTGCCCTGGCCCCTGCCCGGTTGTAGCACAAGGCAGCCAGCCTGCTCTCTGTAGCAGCACCGTAACCCCTGTCACTACCCCCTGTGACCGGGGTTCCAGCTCCTTCTGGCCAGGCCAACGTCTGCTTTCAGGCAGAAGTAGTGCCACTGACACCGAGTATTAATAAAAATTTGGTAACACAGTGCCCTGCTCTGATTAAAACACAGTCTCTAAGTTCTGTAAGATATGAAGCCCCCAAAATTATTCAAGGTTGCTGATTGTAAGGTACTGGCCTTCAGGCAGAATTAGAGCTACTGACAGAGAGTATTAATAAAAATTTGGTAACACTGAGACTGTGGTTTAATCAGAGCAGGACGCTATGTATGTTCTGCAAGATATGAAGCCACCAAACATATGCTAGTTTGCTGATAGGAAGGTTCTGGCCTTCAGGCAGAAGTAGTGCCACTGACACCGAGTGTTAATAAAATTTCGGTAACACTGACACTGTTTTTTAATAAGAGCAGGACACTATGTAGGTGTGCCGCCCCCACAACAGTAGCAGCCGGCTGCTCGTATCCGGATCGAGGGATCCTCTGGACTCGGGGGTCACGTGGACACTTCAAATGAAAGGGATGTTTTTGTATGGGATTTTCCGTAGTCAGTCTGTGACGTCACCCACGGTGTGTGGTGAAGTGTGGCACCACCGCTGCTGTTGTGGGGGCACACGGGGGCAATGGGATGGCAGCTGGTTGTTAACCCCCCCGTGGGTAGGGATGGTTGCCCCAGGGCCCGGTGACTCGGTGCAGGGGACGGTGATGGCAGGAGCCGGCGCGCCTGTTCAGACCAGGGAGTCTCAGGTTACTCACGATTAAAGAAATCAGACAAGTCCATTAGTTAACCAAGGTGCTGGTGGCCGGCCGCCGCAGCTGTGTGTATTCTGGTCCCTCATCCGGGGTCATGGTTCAGTCAGTCACTTTCCTCTGCACTGTGTTTTGTAAGGTGGACTTCCCGGTGTGAAACACGGGAGTCCGCTCCCGGTCCTTTGGTTGGGAGCCTTGCCCGCTGACGCTGACCCATGGGATCTCCTCGGCCCTGGCAGATGCCCTATCCCTCTCGGTGGGTGGTTGTCTGCTTTTGGGACTTTGGTTTGGACAGGACCTATAATCCTGCCCTCAATTGGTTAATTAGCTAGGCCGTTGGTTCCGGTCCTGGCTTCAGGGTCCAAGTACCCCCTCTGTGCATGGTTTCCGGGTCGGGTCTCCGGTGTCAGTACCGGCGGGCTCTAACCCTGCCCCGGTCCACCTCAGATCTCCGGCTGCCGTCTTCCCATCTCCTGTCAGACACAAACCACCGCCTGCCACCTAGCCAATACACCGGGGCTCCAACCCCAGCGCCACTGAACTTGAGCTACGCCTGTCTCCTACTGCTGCTCTCCTCCTTTCACAACTGCTCCTCCAACTTAACTGAGCTTAACTTAACTGACTGTTTTCCCGCCCCGGGTTCTCTAGACCCCTAGGTGGGCGTTCTCCATCCACCTGGTCCCGCCCAATGGTGTGCCTTTCCTACCCTGCGGGGTGGGTGACTAGGATTTAGTTGGCAAGGTTTAACCCTGTGAGGGAAGGTGTTGTGCGGGGGCCTAATCTGTGTGACCACCTGGCGGTGCCAAGGCACCACATTTCCCCTTGGTTTAATACAGACCGTCCACGGGCTGTCCGACCACCAACATTTATTTTTCTGCAACTGTAAAACAGGAAAAAGAGATGTATTTGAAACAATAAAACATTTAAACTTTCAAACATTTCTTCCCGGTACGGGAGGCGCATATCTTTTGAACATTACAAACGCTGAACGGAGCGGGCCACCTTCTTTTCGCCCCCACCACCCAAAACAACCTGTTCCCAGGTGCCATCACTAAAAACAGGTGCGCACCCCTTTGCTCAAGTCCAGGAACGGGTCCAGGTAACACCCACATGGGCCGGGTAAAAAGTTCCTTACCCGGCAGTCCTTGTTACCGTTTCACGGTCTGGGGACCCCTGGTCAGGAGGGTAGTCACCGGTTGCACTGGTGACGGGACCTCGGCCTACTCCACCGCAGGCCCTTCCTCCAATCAGCGTCTCCGGAGACTGGGTCGGTGCGGAACAAGAAGGTGGTTAAAGGTCATTTTTACAAAGCCCAATAGTTTTTGGGTTGGCCTGCCAGTTCATAGCCTTGGTCCATGTTTAACTGTGGAACTGAAAAACTGTTGAACTGTAGAACGGTCCCAACAGGGACACGTAGCTGGGGTAGCCGGGATTCTACTACCTACTCATCCTCTGCTGCTGGAGATGGAAAAGGGGGTTTTGGGCACAGCTGCCCATCGATGTTCACCCATTTCTTGACGTTTAGGGCGAACCACCCCCTCTCTCTGCAGTGCCAGCTGTACGCGATCAACTCTCCTGGCTCCAGGTCTCGATCCGGGTGTCCTGTGGGCAGGTGAGGGGCTACATCCCTCCGGGACACGAAAATTTCGGCATCCATGCCCGACTCGTAGATGAACCCCCACCCCCTCTCGGGGTTAAAGTGGCAGACCTGCCCACGATAGGTCGGACCCCGTTCCCGGAAGATGGATTGCCGCAGGTGGTCTTTTTCCAGGTATGTCCGGAACAGCACCTCCGCTTTTATCTTTTCCCGAGCAACAATCTCCTTCCTGAGCTGTTTCTGCTGCCGCTCCCAGTACGGAGCACTGTCTTCAGGCTCCTCCTCCTGCTCGGAAGCTCGGCTCATGCGGATGCTCTTGATGCTGGCTACGACCGGCTCCATTCTCAGCTGAGAGTTCCGTTCCACCGTAGCCTGCTCGGCCTCCCTGCAGGTGCATCCCGGCTGCTCCACAACCGGGACTGGGTACGGGTTAATATTGGGAAATATGACCTTGACGGACTTCCGGGTTGGCTCTGCCTCCGATGCGGCCAGACGGACTGCCGGGGCCGGTCTCGTCATGCGCACGGCCATCCTCGATGCCGGGGGTGACGTCATCTTTGGTGTGGCCGGGCTCGGGGCCAGAGGGGATGTATTCCGGTCTTTCGGCTTGCTCCTGGCCGGTACGGGTGCCGGAGCGGTGGTATGCTCTTGGCCCGAGGACCCCCTTGCCGTGTCCTCGCAGGCAGATGTAACGGGTTCCACTGCCATGACTTGGGGCAGCGGACCGATTGGGTCACTAACTGCAAGTGCGGGTAGCGAGGGAGGTGACGTGGCGGATGGGGGCAGACTGAGCTCCTCAGCCTGTTGGGCCGGTTCCGGTGGAACATAGGGGCGTGGGTCGCTTACCCGCACCTCCGAGGCCATCTCCTCTTTGCGTGCCCGCACAGCTGCAGCCAGATCCCTTATCTCGGCTGTCCATCTCACCAGCAGGTAATTGTCCTGTGCTTGGATCTTGCGGCACATCCTCGCGTTCTGGGCTTCCACCCAGTCTCGGGAACAGGCTCCTCCATAGTCGGGTTGCTGGACCGGTCAGAAATCCTTGCAAGTCGGTGCCCAGGAACAAAAGATGGTAGTAGAGTCCTGGTGTCCCTGTCTCTTATCTCCTCGGGTCACATGCCGCAGTCCTTCTGCCCGGCCACCCTTGGCCTTTTGCGAGCCCTCTCTTCGCGTGGTTTCTAGTTTCGTTTTCGGCCTCAGGAGTCACTTCCTTCCAGCCCTGTTCACAGGGGATGGAGGCTTCAGCTTCGCGCCCTTTCTGGTTATTGGTTTTCGTGCCCAAAATGGCGGCAAAATGGCAGCTTTTCAGAATTTTTGCAGCGGAGCACCGCTGACAGTCCAGAACAAGGCGCGCTTCCACCAGGTAGGTGGATGTGTTACAATCCTGTTCGTAACGTCAGGTTTTGAGGTGTGCCGCCCCCACGTCAGTAGCAGCCGGGCTGCTCGGATCCGGATCCGCGGTGTGGCTCGAGGGATCCTCCGGACCCGGGAGTCACGCTGACACTTGAAATAAAAGGGACATATTTGTACGGGATTTGCCGTAGTCAGTCTGTGAAGCCACCCACGGTGTGTGGTGAAGTGTGGCACCACCGCTGCTGTTGTGGGGGCACCCGGAGGCGATGGGATGGTAGCTGGTTGTTAACCCCCTCTGTGGGTAGGGATGGTTGCCCCAGGACCCAGTGACTCGGTGCAGGGGATGGGGATGGCAGGAGCCAGCGCGCTTGTTCAGACCAGGGAGTCTCAGGTTACTCACGATTAAAGAAATCAGACAAGTCCATTGGGAAGGGGATTTTGATCCATTAAGTTTTGCAGCATTATGCTGTTTATACTTGTTGGCTCCTCCCCTTTGTCATAATTGTTATAATAATAATTTTCTACACCAGGCATTTAGAATATGACCCTCCCCTAGGGGAGGGGTTTTTGATCCATTAATTTTTGCAGCATTATGCTATCTACATTTGTTGGCTCCTCCCTTTTGTCACAATTTTTGTAATAATTTTTACATCAGGCCGTTATAATATGACCCCCCCCCCTAGGGGAAGGAGATTTTGATCCATTATTTTTTGCAGCATTATGCTTTCTACACTTGTTGGCTCCTCCCCTTTGTCACAATTGTTATATGACATGTTTTTTCCTCGCGCTTGTTATTCACAGGCTGCTGGGCATATGCAGAAGACATTTTTAGACATTTATTGCCTACTGTGTTGAAGCAGTGGCGCTTTTCAGACACGTTATTTGGTCACGTGATCGCACCTGTTAAAACGTTTTTCACATTTCCATACCAGTGTTGATGTGTGTGGATGTGGCCTGCATTATTGGCACTCTCCTGGGCATCTGTGCTTCTATTTAATGCCCCGTGCTCTATGTGATAATTGGGCATACGCAGTGAGAGCTATAAATTCCTAACGCTCGCCTTTTCTTAGGTATGCGCAGTGTTAACCTGTAGACAATGAAGCCCTCTGGCTGCGTTGTCATGTGATCACGCTTGTATGTGGCTTCAATGGTTAAACAATTTCATGTGGCCACTCCTATCATGTTATGACTGGATGCTTAGTTCACCACTGACACTCCCCTGGACCTCTGTGTGCCCTATGTCTTGTGGTCTATGGAGCATGCTCAGTGTGTGTGTCAGGCATCTAGTGTTTGATTTTTTCAGGCATGTGCAGTAGAAACTTGCAGACACTGAAGCCCTTTTTGTCTGATTGGTTCATGTGACCGCCCCTTCCCCCGCCGCCATGCTTTAAATACCTCATTCATGCACGTGAACGCTGCTTACAGCCATGGATTGTTATTGAACAGGACCCACTGCCGTCTCCCCTTAGCCTCCTGATGAACCTCTGAAGGGAGAGGAGAAACGCGTTGAGGCCTGGCAGGCCTAGATTCCTGCTTCTCAGGGAAGTAATTCATCTTTTCTCCCTGTTTTACTATATTATATAGAATATGATTGGAGCAACCTTTTCTATTTTGCAGTAATTTGCAGGGGTGTCTGTATCCCATTTTTCTTTCAGCTCCTGGGGTATAATGGGGAGATTATCTGAGCACCTTGTGATATGACTCTAGGTGACTGTAATATACTTTTGGGGTATACCACCCTGTAACATATGTGGTTGTAAATAACTCTTATGGATCACTACCTTGCATAAAGATAATTTATTAGGAATAGAAGTCTATACATCTTGTACAGTGCTAGTATCATGAATAGGAATTCCTGGTTATAGATCAGTAAATTGATACCTTCTTGATCTAAGGAAAACAATACAGGGAGGAGTATTACCATTTGGGAACTCATATATATTGTACTGTGCAAGCACCACTATAGGGCTTTCCATCCCATCCCTATATCAGGGTCAGGTAGAGGGCGAGCCGACGTGGAACGGGGGCGTCCGGTAACTTATGGTGTCATACCCTCCGTTGTTAGGTAGGGATACACTACCCTTATAGGGCTATATTAGTTTCCCTTCCCTTTCCTAAAGTGAGTGTGTATATAAAACTCCTTGGTTATTTACAAGGATAATGTGATCCATTCTCATTTATAGGTTTGTGTCTCTGTTTCTGGGTACATTTTAATGAATATTAATAAAAATTTCACATTTTAAAATAGGGTTGAGATTACATGTTAGTCCCAAGTCCATTGGTTAACCAAGGTGCTGGTGGCCGTCCGCCGCAGCTGGGTGTACTCTGGTATCTCACCCGGGGTGATGGTTCGGTCACTTTCCTTTGCACTGTTTTGTAAGGTGGACTTCCCGGTGAGAAACACGGGAGTCCGCTCCCAGTCCTTTGGTTGGGAGACTTGCCCGCTGACGCTGATGCTGACCCGTGGGATCTCCTGGGCCCTGGCGGATGCCCTATCCCTCTCGGTGGGTGGTTATCTGCTTTTGGGACTTTGGTTGGGACAGGACCTACAGTGCTGGCCAAAAGTATTGGCACCCCTGCAATTCTGTCAGATAATACTCAGTTTCTTCTTGAAAATGATTGCAATCACAAATTCTTTGGTATTATCTTCATTTAATTTGTCTTCAATGAAAAAAAAATAAAAACAAATTGTCATAAAGCCAAATTGGTATAATTCCACACCAAACATAAAAAAGGGGGTGGACAAAAGTATTGGCACTGTTTGAAAAATCATGTGATGCTTCTCTAATTTGTGTAGTTAACAACACCTGTAACTTACCTGTGGCACCTAACAGGTGTTGGAAATAACTAAATCACACTTGCAGCCAGTTGACATGGATTAAAGTTGACTCAACCTCTGCCCTGTGTCCTTGTGTGTACCACATTGAGCATGGAGAAAAGAAAGAAGACCAAAGAAGTATCTGAGGACTTGAGAATCCAAATTGTGAGGAAGCATGAGCAATCTCAAGGCTACAAGTCCATCTCCAAAGACCTGAAAGTTCCTGTGTCTACGGTGCGCAGTGTCATCAAGAAGTTTAAAGCCCATGGCACTGTGGCTAACCTCCCTAGATGTGGAAGGAAAAGAAAAATTGACGAGAGATTTCAACGCAAGATTGGGCGGATTGTGGATAAAGAACCTCGACTAACATCCAAACAAGTTCAAGCTGCCCTGCAGTCCGAGGGTACAACAGTGTCAACCCGTACTATCCATCAGCGTCTGAATGAAAAGGGACTGTATGGTAGGATACCCAGGAAGACCCCATTTCTTACCCGGTGACATAAAAAAGCCAGGCTGGAGTTTGCCAAAACTTACCTGAGAAAGCCTAAAACGTTTTGGAAGAATGTTCTCTGGTCAGATGAGACAAAAGTAGAGCTTTTGGGGGAAAAGCCATCAACATAGAGTTTACAGGAAAAAAAAAAGAGGCATTCAAAGAAAAGAACACGGTCCCCACAGTCAAACATGGCGGAGGTTCCCTGATGTTTTGGGGTTGCTTTGCTGCTTCTAGCACTGGACTGCTTGACCGTGTGCATGGCATTATGAAGTCTGAAGACTACCAACAAATTTTGCAGCATAATGTAGGGCCCAGTGTGAGAAAGCTGGGTCTTCCTCAGAGGTCATGGGTCTTCCAGCAGGACAATGCCCCAAAACACACTTCAAAAAGCACTAGAAAATGGTTTGAGAGAAAGCACTGGAGACTACTAAAGTGGCCAGCAATGAGTCCAGACCTGAATCTCATAGAACACCTGTGGAGAGATCTCAAAATGGCAGTTTGGAGAAGGCACCCTTCAAATCTCAGGGACTGGAGTAGTTTGCCAAAGAAGAATGGTCTAAAATTCCAGGAGAGCATTGTAAGAAACTCATTGATGGTTACCGGAAGCAGTTCCTCGCAGTTATTTTGGCTAAAGGTTGTGCAACCAAGTATTAGGCTGAGGGTGCCAATACTTTTGTCTGGCCCATTTTTGGAGTTTTGTGTGAAATGATCAATTTGATTTTGTTTCATTCTCTTTTGTGTTTTTTCATTGCAAGCAAAATGAATGAAGTTAATAATACCAAATAATTTGTGATTGCAATCTTTTTCAAGAAGAAACTGAGTATTATCCGACAGAATTGCAGGGGTGCCAATACTTTTGGCCAGCACTTTCAAAATCTATAAAACCTATAAACCTATAAAAGTTTGGTAACAGACTGTGTTTTAATAAAATCAGGACACTATGTACATTCTCAAAAAAACACCAAAAAGGAGCCAAGACAAATGATATATGCACACATAGAATGGTTGTGGTTTTTTTAACTAATTCAGTGTAGGGACTCGCAAGTGTGAGAATCCTTGACGAACGGATTGCGAGCTTACATATTTTGGGCCAAAATATAAACTAATATCTCACTATTTGAGGTATGGCACATTTTATCCATTTTTGCAGGATGTGTGTGCACCTTTTGAATTCAGGTGGTTAAATGGTGAGCCTGTCATGTGTTATGTACTCATAGTGCTAACTGACCCGCCTGGACCTGGTGTTGTGCGTCATTTATAGGCCATTATTCAGACACTGTGCGTCTCGTGTATCCGTGCGAGATGCACCTATATAGTGCTGTTTTGCCCGCCTGACCTGGGTTTCTGGCGTCATTTATAGGTCACAGTTCAGACACTGTGCATTTCACTCATTATATGATGGGCTCCCAGTGCAAGCCTTATTAGTGTGCATGTCTTATGCTAAGCAGCCGCCCCTCCCCCCTAGTGTGGAGGTTGAGTGGCTGTGACATCAGCATCTTGCACCTCGGCAGCAGCCATCTTTATGAGGAAGGCTCACCACATTCTGTGTGTGCACATATCATTTGTCTTGGCTCCTTTTTGGTGTTTTTTTGATATAGTTAGATATAGTTCTTTGTGGTTTTTCTCACTATGTACATTCTGTAAGATATGAAGCTCCCAAAATTATGCTAAGTTGCTGATAGGAAGGTACTTGTCTTCAGGCAGAATTTGTGCCACTGACAGAGTATTAATAAAAATTTGGTAACACTGAGACTCTGTTTTAGGCCCCCTTCACACGTCCGTGAAAAAACACGCACGTGTGTTACGTCCATTTTTCCGTTTTTGTGTCCTTTTTTTGTGTCCGTGTGCCATCTGTGTGAATGCCGTATGCTAGCCGTGTGTGCGTGTTGATTGTCCGTTTATGCGTGAGAAAAATGAGAATACCAGCCTTCAGCCGTGTGACTTTACTCTGGCTGGTATCAAAATGGGCGGGGGGGGCCGCACGTCGTTTTTTTTTAATTATTTATTTATTTGTTTTCACTGCACAGTATAGTCCCGCCCCCCGGCGGCTGTGATTGGTTGCAGTGAGACAGCTGTCAATCAGCGTGGGGGCGTGTCTAACTGCAACCAATCATAGGCGCCGGTGGGCGGGGAAAGCAGGGAATATGAGATTGTTTAATGAGCGGCCGGCTTTTTCAAAAGAGGAAAAGCCGCCAGAGTTTAGAAAACAGCCGTGCAGCGCCACGCCGGTGATCGGGGAACGGTAAGTATGAGAGAGGGGGGAGACTGACCGACAGACAGCAAGAGAGGGACAGACAAGACAGAAAGAGACCGACAGACAGACAGAGAGACCGACCGAGGGAGATTGACAGACATAGACAGGAAAAGAAAGAATGACCGACATCGCTAGAAAAAAAAGCACAAAACGTACACCGAGCATACAGAGATGCATCCGTGTCACGTATTGTGCGCACATAACCATTGACTTTCATGGTGTCCGCGTGTGCGTGTTCCGTGCAGAAAACGGACATGCTTCCGTGCAAAACGGAAACACATACGGATCACGGACACGGACATTATGAAATAACGCACCTGTGACCTCAAACATAGATTAACATTGGTGCACGTTTGGCGTGTCTCCAGTACATACGGAAATGGGCCAAACACGCATGTGTTTCACGGACGTGTGAAGGGGGCCTCAATAACAGCAGGACAATATCTAAGTTCTGTAAGATATGAAGCCCCCACAATTATGCTAGGTTGCTGATAGAAAGGTGTATCGCCCCCATGCCAGCAGCCGGGCTGCTCTGATCCAGATCCGTAATGTGGCTCGAGGAATTCTACCGGACCCGAGGGTCGCGCGGACACTTCAAATAAAAAAGGACGTATTTGTACGGGATGTGCCGTAAACTGTGTGACGCAACCACGGTGTGTGGTGAAGTGTGGCACCACTGCTGCTGATGTGGGTCTCCCGGGAGCGATGGGATGGCAGCTGGATGTTAACCCCTCCGTGGGTAGGGATAGATGCCCTGGGGACCGGTGTCTCCGTGCTGGGGATGGTGACTGCAGGGGCCGGCGTGCCCAGTCAGACCGGGGAGTGTTAAGTTACTCATGGTTGAATAAATCACACAAGTCCAGTGGTAAACCAAGGTGATGGTGGCCAGCCGCCGCGGTCGGGTGTATCTGGTCCTACACTCAGGCTGATGATCCGTATCACTTCCCTCTGCACTCAGTGTGTAGTGTGTTGGATTTCCCAGTGTGAAACTCGAGTCCACTCCCGGTCCTTTTTTTTGGGAGCCTTGCCCGCTGACGCTGACCCTCTGGATCTACCGGGCCCTGGCGGATGCCCTCTGCCTATTGGTGGGTGGTTGTCTGTTTTTGGGACTTTGGTTGGGACAGGTCCTATAATCCTGTCCTCAATTGGTTAATTAGCTAGGCCGTTGGTTCCAGTCCTGGCTTCTGGGTCCAAGTACCCCCTCTGTGCACGGTTTCCGGGTCGATTCTCCGGTGTCGGTACAGGCAGGCTCCAACCCTGTCCCGGTCCACCTATGATCTCCGGCAGCCACCTTCCCGTCTCATGCAGACACGGATCACCGTCGGCCACCTAGCCAGTATGCTGGGGCTCCAACCACGACGCCTTTCCTTTCTCTCTCCGCAGTTCACTGGAGCTACACTGCTCCCCTCCTTCCACTTGAACCTACACTCTTCAGGACTCCTTTCCAACTAACTCCACTCTCCGCTTTTCCCGCCCCCGGTTCTCTAGACCCCTAGGTGGGCATTTCTCATCCGCCTGGTCCGGCCCACTGGTGTGTCTGTCCTACTCTAGGCAGGGGGGGGTGACTAGGGTTTCAGGTCGGCTGTATGTGACCCTGTGTGGGAAGGTGTTCTGCGGGGGCCTGTCTGTATGAGATCTGGTTTTGCCAGGGCGTCACAAAGGTACTTTTCTTCAGGCAGAAGTAGTGTCACTGACACCGAGTACAAATAAAAAATTTGTTAAAACAGACTGTGTTTTAATAAGTGCAGGACACTATGTACATTCTGTAAGATATGAAGCCCCCCAAATTATGCTAAGTTGCTGATAGGAAGGTTATTGTCTTCAGGCAGAATTAGTGCCACTGACAGAGTATTAAAAATTTGGTAACACTGAGATTATTTAATAAGAGCAGGACACTATGTAAGTTCTGTAAAATATTAAGCCCTCAAAATTATGCTAGGTTGCTGATAGGAAGGTACTGGCCTTCAGGCAGAAGTCGTGCCACTGACTAGAGATGAGCGATGTTTGAATTGAACCGTTCGCCAATTTCAAATTCGAGTTGTTTTGGCCGGTGTTTGAGTCGTTCGACGAACTCGAACGATTTGCTTCACGTTCGACCGTTCGAGTTACCGTTCAATAACTGTTCGATCACCAAAAGCATGGCTTTTCACAGTAAAGCTCTGTGCGAACGTTGCATATTTGCATGTCGCGGGTGGCGGGGCGCTGCGCTCGCTAACGCTCGGGTCCAGCGCTGCTGCTGCTCGGTGGCTCGAGCGGTGGGCCGGATCCGGGGACTCGAGCGGTGCTCCTCGAGTGAAAAGGGGGGTTGGTTGGTTTGGGGATTTAGTCCGTGACGCCACCCACGGGTTGTGGTGAAGATGGACACCACCGCTGCTGGTGACGGGGATCCCGGGAGCGATGTTAGGGAGCAGCTGGGATGTTGTTTTCCCCCTCCGTGGGTAGGGGTTGGTGGTCCCGGGGCCCGGTGGTGTGACGGGGAGGCAGGGTTGGTGAGGTCCAGGGTTGCAGGGACAGCGCGGCGCGGTGCCGGATGGCACGGGTGTACTCACTCAGCAAGAGATGCACAAAGTCTCCGGTAAACCAAACGGCTGGATGGACTGGTCCCGCAGCCGGCTGCAGTGTCTCTCCCCGGACAGGTGATGGCGGCTGTCTTTCCCTGCACCTTTGTGTACTGTCTTGACTACGATGGGTTCCCAACGATAGTCCGCTTCCCGGTGTATAGATGCCGGAGGAGCCCGTTTTGCCCGCAGGCGCTGGCCCTTGGGTCTCTAGTTGTCGGCGGTGGCTGTATACCCTCACGATGTGGACGGTTGCCTTCTGACGGGACTTGGGTAGTTTGGAAACCCTGGGGGTTCCTGTCACACTCGGATTTGACTGTTGACAGCGGCTCCAAGCCTAGTCGGGGTCCGATGGCCCTGCCTGTGTGTGCTAGCTTCACTTCGCTTCCCGGTCGGTACCGGCGGGCCACCGCCCGACCCTGGTCCTACGGTTCCACGTTGATCCACCACTCCTCCAGACGGCCACCACCGTCTGCCAACCTTGCTGTCAACCCAGACACTCTCCACTTTACTCCTCTTACTTCAACCTCCAAGACTCAACTCCTCACTCCTCCACTCCTAACCTGAACTTACTCTTTTCCCACCTCCAGGCCTGTGAACTCCTCGGTGGGTGGGGCCAACTGCCTGGCTCCGCCCCACCTGGTGTGGACATCAGACCCTGGAGGGAGGCAACAAGGGTTTTGTGTCTGGCTAATGTAACTGTCTGGGGGGTGTGTGTGTGTGTTACCTGTGACGACCTGGCTAGTCCAGGGCGCCACATTCCCCCTTGGTGAAATGCAGACCGTCCGGGGGCTGCCCGTCAATCACCAGTTTTATTTTTTTTTTCAAAAGTGTAAAAATATAAATAACAGGTAAAACGGTAAACATTTAAAACATAAGCATTCTTTTGGTCACTTTAACGTTGCACATATAAACATTTTTAATCACAGACGGACGGACGGATGTCTTCCGCTCTCCCACCCAAGCAACCTAGCCCTGATGCTGCCCCTAAGAAGTGGGCAGCACCCCTTGACCCAGTCCAGGTTCAGGCTGCCCGAGCGGGGAACGGGTATGGTAACTCGCACCCGACTGTCACTTCAGGGAACCCGACGTCCAGGGGGACCCCTGACCCCCGGAGGATTGCCACCGGTTACGATAGTGGCGGGCCTGGGCCATCTCTTTCCTCCAGGCCCATCCTCCAAATCAGCCTCTCCGGAAGCGGCAACGGTATCCATCCCACAACACTATTTACAGGCCCACAAGTTCGTGGGTGGCCTGCTAGTTCTCGGCCATGTTCATGAGGAGTTTCTCATGTGGGTATGGGGGGGGTGTTAACTGAACAAGGACAACTCCAGTCCCAATGGGGACGGTTCTCTTCTCGGACGGTAATCAGATGATTTTTCGGTTTGATTCATTTTCATTCACTCACATAAACGGTGCTGGGAGTCCCAACAGGGACAACAGGCTGCAACGGTGGACCGCTGCCTATTCCACTTCTTCCTCTGAGGTGGCTTCGCCCTCCGCCGCCAATATTGCGAACATACGGTGGCAGGCTTGGTGGGAGAGGGCCGTCCGGTATCCGTTCCCACCGCCGCGCGGGACATAGAAAGCTACTGGCGCACTACCGTTGGGAAGACTCTCACCCGCATCCTCTGACTCTGAGACCGGTTCTGTGTCAGCCCCCGAGCCGCTGTCATCGGACTCCAGGGGGCTAATGGTGGGACCCGGCAGGACGGCAACGGTTTCTAGCTGAGCCCAGACTTGTGGCTCGTCAGTGGCAAGTGACCCGTCATCGGTCGGTGTACGGAGGCCTGCCATCGGTTCTTCTAAGTCACCCGCTCCAGCTATTGGTTGGCTGGCTTCCGGGCCCTGGCGGGGCAACACGGACTCCGCCACCTCCATCGGGGACAGCGGCCTGATCGGGGTTGTACGAGCGGCCAGCACAGGCGATGTAGCGGGCCCTGCTGGGGCCAGGGGTAGACCGAGTCCTTCAGCCGCAGCGGCTGGTCCTTCAGGGACACAAGGCTGTGGGTCACTCACCAGCTCCTCTAGCATGGCCTCTATTTCATGCGCCCGCACGACCGCAGCCAACTCCTCCATCTCAGCGGTCCAGCGATCTAGCAGGTCCCGTACTTGGGCCCGGTTACGACAGCACAACAGCATCACTTGGGTTTTCAGCCACACCGCCGTCCTGGCAGGCTCCGGCGACTCAGGCCTCTCGGGTGGTGCGGACATGTTGCAAGCGGCTTCCAGGAACCGGGTATCTTTGCAGAGTCCTGGCGTCCCCGCTTTTATGGCCTCGGCTACATTAGGCAGGCTCTCACCTGACCCCCCCTTGGTTCTCTTTAGCACTTCTGCTTGTTGAAGACGCTCGAGCGGGAAATCTTCGCGCCAAAGATGGCGGCGCTTCAAAATTTTCGGCCAGACGGCGCCGGCGGGGTTTACAAGGCGCACTTCTACTGGTAAGTAAATGGGTAGGATCCTGTTCGTGACGCCAAGTTGTCGCGGGTGGCGGGGCGCTGCGCTTGCTAACGCTCGGGTCCGGCGCTGCTGCTGCTGCTCGGTGGCTCGAGCGGTGGGCCGGGTCTAGGGACTCAAGCGGCGCTCATCGCCCGTGAGTGAAAAGGGGGGTTGGTTGGTTTGGGGATTTAGTCCGTGACGCCACCCACGGGTTTTGGTGAAGATGGACACCACCGCTGCTGGTGATGGGGATCCCGGGAGCGATGTTAGGGAGCAGCTGGAATGTTGTTTTCCCCCTCCGTGGGTAGGGGTTGGTGGTCCCGGGGCCCGGTGATGTGACGGGGAGGCAGAGTCGGTGAGGTGCACCACGGACCACATTTACACCCTGCAAAGCCTCTTCAAGACCCATGTCCATGGCAAAAATCAGGGGAAAATATTTGCATTTTTCGTGAACTTCAAAAAGGCATTTGACTCAGTGTGGCACCCTGGCCTGTTCCTGAAACTTCTGGAGAGCGGAATAGGTGGCAGAGCCTACGACGTGATCAAGAGCTCATACACTGAGAACCGGTGCAGCGTGAAGGTGAACGGGAAGAGGACGGCTTTCTTCCGACAGGGCCGTGGGGTCAGACAGGGCTGCAGCCTGAGCCCAACTCTATTCAATATCTACATAAATGGACTAGCAGCAACTCTAGAGTCCTCCCCCACTCCAGGCCTCAGTCTGCATGACCGAGAGGTGAAGTTTCTGCTGTACGCAGATGACCTCCTGCTATTCTCCCCATCCGAGAAAGGCCTCCAAGATAGCCTGGCTGTGCTAGAAACATTCAGCACCACATGGGCGCTTCCCATCAACCAAAAGAAGACCAAAGTCATGGTGTTTCAGAAGAGGAACCAGAATAAAATACCCACTCCCTCCTTCACATTAAATGGCTCCACACTGGAGAAGACCAGCAACTATACCTACCTCGGTCTGGAGCTAAGCAATAACGGAAACCTCAAGCAAGCAGCAGAAGCCCTGAAAGGAAAAGCGTGCAGAACCTTCTATGCCATAAGAAGACAATTGTACCACCTCAAACCACCTGTGAGAGTCTGGCTCAAGATATTCAACAGCGTCATCACCCCTATATTGCTGTATGGCAGCGAGGTATGGGGCCCAGTGACCTACCCAGACCACACAAAGTGGGATTCCAGCCCAACCGAAGTCTTTCATATGGAGTTCTGTAAATATCTCTTTAAAGTCCATCACAGCACCTCAAACATAGCCTGTCGGGCAGAGCTGGGTCGATTTTCCCTTATAGCTCAGTATACACAAGAGGGCGCTATCACACCAGGCGCACATACAGAACAGCAACCCCAGCTCCTACCATCATAAAGCCCTGTTGAGCCAGAGCCCAGAGCAAGCCAGGAACCCCAGCAGCCAGTACAGTCAAAGTCAGCAACACACCCTGACAAAAGCCCAAATAAAAGAGATCTCAAAGAGCTGCAAGATTCAATACATAGAGGACTGGAAGAGTGAATTGGAGAACTCCCAGAAACTCACCATCTACTGGTCACTGCAGAGGGACTACACTCTGGCCCCATATCTGGAAAGGTTAGGCCACCCCAAAGACAAGCAGCCTGTACAGACTGAGTGCCCACAGCCTAGAGGTGGAAACAGGGCGGCACCGACAGACATACAAGCCGCGGGAGAACAGAGTGCCAGCACTGCCAGCAGGGGACTCTAGAGGACGAGGTGCATTTCCTGCTGCACAGTAACAAATACTCAGCAGTGAGGGCCTCCCACTTCCAGAAACTTACCACTCATACCCCAGACTTTCCATCCATGGACGAGGAGATAAAACTCCGCATCCTACTGGGGGAAGAGGAATCAATGGTGGAGATCGCTGCCCAATATGTCACCACATGTCATAAGCTGAGGGGAACATAAATCCCCTAAAAGGACTTTCAGAGCCCAAATTGTGCCCCCAACAATGAAAGATAATTACCTTTCACAAATGGTACAGGACCCCACAAGAGGGGGAGCACTACTAGACCTTGTACTAACCAATAGGCCAGACCGCATATCAAATATACAAGTTGGGGGTTACTTGGGGAATAGTGATCACAAAATAATAAGTTTTCATGTATTCTTTAGTAAGATGTCTAGTAGAGGGGCTACAAGGACACTAAACTTCAGGAAAGCAAATTTTAAACGGTTGAGAGATGATCTTAGTGCAATAAACTGGGATGATGTACTAAGTAATAAAAGTACACAAAGCAAATGGGAGACTTTTATGAGCATCCTGAATAGGGCTTGTGCAGAAAATATACCCTATGGGAACAAACATGCTAGAAATAGGAGGAAACCCCTATGGCTAAATAGAGCTGTAAGGGAAGCAATAAAAGAAAAACAGAAAGCCTTAAAAGAATTAAAGAGGGTAAGTAGTGATGAGGCATTATATAATTATAGAAAATTAAATAAAATATGTAAAAAGCAAATTAAGTTAGCTAAGTTTGAGACAGAGAGACTCATTGCGAGAGAAAGTAAAAATAATCCTAAAATTATTCTTTAACTACATAAACAGTAAAAAACTGAAAAGCGATAGTGTTGGCCCCCTTAAAAATAGTCTTGGTGAAATGGTGGAAGGAGATGAGGGTAAAGCCAACCTGCTGAATGACTTTTTTTCTACGGTTTTTATACAAGAAAATGCCATGGCAGATGACATGACCAGTGATACCATAAATTCACCCTTGAATATTACCTGCTTAACACAGCAGGAAGTACGCCGCCGCCTCGAAATCACTAAGGTTGACAAATCTCCGGGCCCGGATGGCATACACCCCAGAGTACTACAGGAATTGAGTTCTGTGATAGATAGACCATTATTTTTAATCTTCTCAGATTCCTTAATAACAGGGTCGGTACCGCAGGAATGGCGCATAGCAAATGTGGTGCCAATATTCAAAAAGGGGACAAAAACTGAGCCGGGAAATTATAGGCCGGTAAGTTTAACCTCTACGGTTGGTAAAATCCTTGAGGGTTTCTTGAGAGATGCTATACTGGAGTATCTCAAGAAAAATAACCTTATGACAGAGTATCAACATGGGTTTATGAGGGATCGATCCTGTCAAACTAATTTGATCAGCTTCTATGAAGAGGTAAGTTCAAGCCTGGACCAGGGAAATGCAGTGGATGTTGTGTATATGGACTTTTCAAAAGCTTTTGATACGGTGCCACACAAAAGGTTGGTACATAAAATGAGAATAATGGGGATAGGGGAAAATATGTGTAACTGGGTTAAAAACTGGCTCAGTGATAGGAAACAAAGGGTGGTTATTAATGGTACGTACTCGGACTGGGTCTCAGTTCATAGTGGGGTACCACAGGGGTCAGTATTGGGCCCGCTTCTTTTCAACATATTTATAAATGACCTTGTTGGGGGCATGCGGAGTAGAATTTCAATATTTGCAGATGATACTAAACTCTGCAGGGTAATCAATACAGAGGAGGATAATTTTATATTACAGGGAGATTTATGTAAATTGGAGGATTGGGCTGAGAAGTGGCAATTGAAGTTTAATGTAGATAAATGTAAGGTCATGCACTTGGGTAGAGGAAATAACATTTATGATTATGTACTTAATTGTAGAACACTGGGTAAAACAGACACAGAAAAAGACTTGGGTGTATGGGTGGATGGTAAACTTCACTTTAGTGGACAGTGTCAGGCAGCTGCTGCCAGGGCTAATAAAATAATGGGATGTATTAAAAGAGGTATAAGTGTTCATGAAAAAAATATAGTTCTACCTCTGTACAAGTCACTAGTGCGACCGCACTTAGAATACTGTGTACAATTCTGGTCACCGATATATATGAAGGACATAGCTGAACTGGAGAGGGTGCAGAGAAGAGCGACCAAGATTATTAGAGGAATGGGTGGGCTGCAATACCAAGACAGGTTATTAAACTTGGGGTTATTTAGTGTGGAAAAACGAAGGCTTAGGGGGGATCTAATCACAATGTATAAATATATGAGGGGACAGTACAGAGACCTTTCCAAAGATCTTTTTACACCTAGGCCTGTGACTGGAACACGGGGGCATCCGCTACATCTTGAGGAAAGAAGGTTTAATCATAATCACAGACGAGGATTCTTTACTGTACGAGCAGTGAGACTATGGAACTCTCTGCCGCATGATGTTGTAATGAGTAATTCACTACTAACATTTAAGCAGAGCCTGGACGCCTTTCTTGAAAAATTTAATATTACCAGTTATGTATATTAGATTTTATGACAGGGTATTGATCCAGGGAACTAGTCTGATTGCCGGATGTGGAGTCAGGAAGGAAATTTTTTCCCCATTGGAACTTGTTTGCCACATTGGGGTTTTTTTTGCCTTCCTCTGGATCAACATGTTAGGCTACGGGTTGAACTAGATGGACTTAGAGTCTCCCTTCAACCTTAAAAACTATGATACTATGATACTATGAACTCCCCATAACCCTGATCCCCTCCCACCACACTTACAATTAATGTTGCCAAAGCAAGAGAAATACAGTATTTTGGTCCTGCCATTAAAGCATATTTGAATATGAAGAGTGGAGTGAAGTGGAGAGAGAGAGAGGGGTGAGAGAGAGAGAGGGGTGAGAGAGAGAGAGGGGTGATACCAGATTGAATGAGCGGCAGCCATTTTCAAAAGAGGAAAAGCTGCTGGACCTTCGTGACAGCTGTGCAGCTGATTGGTGAGTAGGAAAGAGAGAGGGATTGTGCTGGGGACGCAGGACGCATGCAAATACACAATGTGCGCACATAGCGCTACTGTGAAAAGCCACGCTTTTGGTGATCGAACAGTCATCGAACGTTAACTCTGTCGAACGTGAAGCAAATCGTTCGACTTCGTGGAACGACTCGAACATCGCCCAAAACAACTCGAATATGAAATTGGTGAACGGTTCGATTCGAACATCGCTCATCTCTACTAATCAGTAAAAGTCAATGCCATTTCCCAACATACTTAGCGGCACTACATCACTCTACGGAAGTGATGCATCTGTTCTGAGCAGGGTGCTCTTGTTGCTCAGAGCAGATAACATCTTCAGTGTTGCGGAGCTAGTGACTGTGCTGCTATCGGCAGGGCCGGATTATAGGCGGGGCAGGCAGGGCTCCAGTCCCGGGGCCCCCACCAGAAGAGCTTCTAAGGGGACCCCCACCACCAGGGCCATACTTGCACCCGTCAGCAATTTTTTTTTTTTCACATTCTCTCCCCCTCCGTAAAGACAGTCTAATAAATCAGCTGTGTTTTCAGGGGGGGAGGCAAACCTCCATTTTTTTTGTATCTGCGTCTTTAGGCTATGTGCGCACTAGAAAGTGCCATTTTCTTAAGAAAAAAACGGACCCTCTGAAAGAATCCCGCACCCGCGGTAAAAACCGCGGTAAAACCGCACCCGCGTTTTTGCCGTGATTTGTCGCGGTTTTGCAGCGGATTTACGGCGGATTTTCCACACGTTGATCCCTGCGGTTTCTACCATTATATCTATGGCAAAAAACGCAGGTACCTGCGGAAAAGAAGTGACATGCACATTTTCTCAAGAAATTTTCTCAAGAAATTCTGCAGAAAGAATGTTCTTGAGAAAAAAACGCAGTGTGCGCACAGCTATTTTTTATTCCCATAGGTTTTGCTGGGAAATGTCTGCAGAAAGGTTACAAACATTTGTCTAGAAATTTCTGCAGCAAAACCGCGGGTAAAACCGCGGGTAAAAACGCAGTGTGCGCACAAGGCCTTAAGACGCAAAAACAAACTGCGAGCACAGGACGCTGATTGACCCCGGAAGTACCAGCGCCTGCATTTCCGGGGTCAGAGGTGTTACAGCAGGGCGCCGCGGAGGAGAAGACTGACGCCAGGAGAGGAGACTCACCGGAGCAGGTGGATCGCAGCAGGCACCAGAGCAGCAGGAGGACGGCACCAGAGCAGGTAAGGGCTCGCAGAGCTGCAGATTTGTAAGAAAGATATGAGTGTTGCTAATGTGGCAGACAGTGCATGTGTGGGAAAGGGGGGAGAGACTAATGCTGCACACTGTGCATGTGTGGGGGAGGGGGTGACAGACTAATGCTGCACACTGTGCATGTGTGGGGGATGGGAGAGACTACTGCTGCACACTGTGTATGTGTGAGGGAGGGGGTGACAGACTAATGCTGCACACTGTGCATGTGTGGGGGATGGGGAGAGACTAATGCTGTACACTGTGCATGTGTGGGGGAGGGGGAGAGACTAATGCTGCACACTGCATGTGTGGGGGAGGGGGAGAGAGACTAATGCGTCAGATTGGGCATGTGAGGAGGGGGTGACAGACTAATGCTGCACACTGCATGTGTGGGGGAGAGACTAATGCTGCACACTGTGCATGTGTGGGGGATGAGGAGAGACTACTGCTGCACACTGTGCATGTGTGGGGGATGGGGTGACAGACTAATGCTGCATACTGTGCATGTGTGGGCGAGGGGGTGATAGACTAATGCTGCACACTGTGCATGTGTGGGGGAGGGGGAGAGACTAATGCTGCACACTGTGCATGTGTGGGGGATGGGGAGAGACTACTGCTGCACACTGTGCATGTGTGGGGGAGGGGGTGACAGACTAATGCTGCATACTGTGCATGTGTGGGGGAGGGGGTGACAGACTAATGCTGTACACTGTGCATGTGTGGGGGAGAGACTAATGCTGCACACTGCATGTGTGGGGGAGGGGGTGACAGACTAATGCGTCAGATTGGGCATGTGAGGAGGGGGTGACAGACTAATGCTGCACACTGTGCATGTGTGGGGGAGGGGAAGAGACTAATGCTGCACACTGTGCATGTGTGGGGGATGGGGAGAGACTACTGCTGCATACTGTGCATGTGTGGGGGAGGGGGTGACAGACTAATGCTGCACACTGTGCATGTGTGGGGGAAGGGGGAGAGACTAATGCTGCACACTGTGCTTGTGTGGGAGAGGGGGAGAGAGACAAATGCGTCAGATTGGGCATGTGAGGAGGGGGTGACAGACTAATGCTGCAGATAGTGTGTGTATGTGGGGAGGGGGAGACAGACTAATGTGGCAGACTGGGGATTGCGGGGGAGGGGGCCTAGTAAGGAAGATGAGGTTTAGAGGGCTATTGCTGTAGGAGGTGGTTTTAGGGGTGGTATTGCTGTAGGAGGTTTGTTTAGGGGGGCTTCTAGAGTGAGGGATAGTGCAAGGGACAAAATTGATGGGGAAAACTGTAAGGACTGAAGTATGTTGGGGGTTCAGTATGGAAAAGGGGGGCAGCATTGGGCGCTCATTACGGAGAAGAGGCAGCATGGGGCTCAATATGGAGAGGGCAGTGGGAGGACTCTGTATGTACATGGCACAGCATGGGTGGGCTCAGTATGGAGGGGAGCAATATAGGGGACTCAGTGTGAAACGTGGGGTAGTGTGTGTGGGGACTCTCAGCATTAGGCAAGAGGTAGTGTGGTGGTCTAAGTATGTTGAGTGGGACAGCATGGAGGTCTCATTATGGAGAAGGGGAAGCATGGGAGGTTCAGTATGGAGAGGGGCAGTGTGAGGGCTCCATATGGAGAGGGATCAGCATGCATGGGACATTGTGAGGAGGGAGCAGCATGAAGTGAGGACAGTGTGCAGATCATATTTCATAATTGAGGAAGGTGTAGTAGGTATCATGGTCGGTCTGGCCCGCCGGGGTAGTGGGGGATCCCCCGGTGGGCCTGGGTGCTCAGTGGATCCCTGTGCCTTACATAGTGCAGGGCAGTGTATAGCGCCGTGGGGCCACCGGTTTCTCGAGGCCGGCGGTATGTGCGGCCGACTGGGCAGGGCCCCCACGCTCTCATGGGCCCCCCTCCCACACTCTGAGGGCCCCCAGCCTTTCAATCACAAACTGCAGCAATAGCACAAGTTCCGTACTATCGCTGCAGTTTCCGCGTCTGCAGAAGGAACTGTGGTGACATCAGTCACTGCAGAAGTCCCAGACCTGTCCTGGAGACCGTGCCGCTATTCAAATGTACGTGCATCTTTCAGACGCGCGTACATTTGAACAGTGCGGCTGGTGACTGGACTGAGGTGGACTCCTCAGCCCCACACTGACGCAGCGGCCGTCATCACACTGCCGCCGGAGCAGCAGAGAAGAGGACGTGCAGGGCTGCAGGTAAGCGCTCAGGAAGAGCCGAAGAAAAAAAAAAAAAAAATATATATATATATATATATAATATATATATATATATATATATATATATATATATATATATATATATATATATATATATATATATATATATGTATATATATATGTATATATATATATATATATGTATATATATATATATATATATATATATATATATATATTCTCACCTCTCCTCCTCGGTCCCGCGGTGCCTCCAGCTGCTTCTTCCAGACCGCAGGACACAGACCCCTCGGTGATCCCGTCCTCTGCACGGAGCAGTCGCTGCAGGTAACTTCATGGCTTTACTGCAGTTAAATGCTTTACGGCGCCGCAAAGCATTTAACTGCAGTAAAGCCATGATGGCATCCTGCGGCGATGGCTCCATGCACCGGATGAGATCATGGAGGGGTGTATGAGCCTGCGGACTGATAAGGTAAACACCCCCCAGGAATGGAGGACAGGTGAGAATAACGTGTGTGTGTGAACAACGGCATAATAGGGGACAGGAAGGGGACTGGAACGAGGACATTCCTAAAGGATGGGGGGCCTATTCATACACTGCCCAAGGATGATGGGGCCCATTCATACACTGCACAAGGATGGGGGGGCCCATTCATACACTGCACAAGGATTGGGGGGGCATTCATACACTGCACAAGGATAGGGGGTTGCATTCATACACTGCACAAGGATGGGGGGGCCCATTCATACAGTGCACAAGGATGGGAGGCCCATTCACACAGTGCCCAAGGATGGGTGCCCAGTCACACAGTGCCCAAGGATGGGGGGCCCATTCACATACTGTAAAAGGATGGGGGGCCCATTCACACACTGTAGAAGGATGGGGGCCCATTCACACACTGTAGAAGGATGGGGGGCCCATTCACACACTGTAGAAGGATGGGGGGCCCATTCACACACTGTAGAAGGATGGGGAGCCCATTCACACACTGTAGAAGGATGGGGGGGCCCATTCACACACTGTAGAAGGATGGGGGGCCCATTCACACACTGTAGAAGGATGGGGAGCCCATTCACACACTGTACAAGGATGGGGGGCCCATTCACACACTGTAGAAGGATGGGGGGCCCATTCACACACTGCACAAGGATGGGGGGACCATTGCTACACTGCACAAGGATGGGGGGGACCATTGCTACATTGCACAAGGATGGGGGGGACCATTGCTACACAGCACAAGGATGGGTTGGCCCCTTTGGTACACGGCACAAGGATGGGGGGGCCCGTTGGTACACTGCACAAGGATGGGGGGCCCATTCATACACTGCACAAGGATGGGGGAGACCATTGCTACACTGCACAAGGATGAGGAGACCTTTGGTACACGGCACAAGGATGGGGTGGGGGCGTTGCTAAAGGCACAGGGATAGGGGGGCCCATTACCTATATACAGATCTCCTGTTTATAAAGTCATCAGTGATCACTGTATTACCTGTACACTGACAATATATACAGATCTCCTGTGTATAATGGCACTGATGGTAATATTAATGTTATTAATATTGTGGTTTTTATTCAGGATCATTTATTGTAGTATTCGTCATTGTGTAGTAGTATTATGTGGTCTTGTCCTGGTTTGGTGGTATTTGTCTCTTGTATGTAGTATTGTTTGGTAGTCTGGTCATAGTGTTGTGTTATTTCTCCCTTGTATGTGGTAATATTTGGTTACTGGGTGGTCTAATTATGGTGTGGCTGTATTACTCTCTTGTATGTGGTTGTGTTTGATCACTCTGTATTGGTAATATGTTATCTGGTTATGGTGTGGCTGTATTTCTCTCTTGTATGTGATTGTATTTGGTCACTATGTGGTGGTAATATGTTGTCTGGTCACGGTGTGGCGGTATTTATCCCTTGTATGTGGTATTATTGGTCTTGGTATAGTGGATTGTGTTCTGTCTGGATGTCACTTTTTCTCTCTGATATCAATATGGGGAAAATTCTTTATTTCCAATAGTTTAAATATTTTAATGTTTAACTCCTCGCTGTCCTGTGACTATTGCACTGCAGCAAATATGCACTTATAGAGGTTCTCCAGTGAAAACAAGTAATCTCCTTTACTAAGGCCACATGCACACAGTATTTGGGGAGTTTTTTACCTCAGTATTTTAAGCCAAAACCAGGAATTGTAAAATGAGAGCAAAAGTATAATAGAAAGACGGGCACCGCTTCTGCATTTTTCACTCACTCCTGGTTTTGGCTACAAATACTGAGGTAACATACTGACCAAATACTGAGGTAACATACTGACCAAATACTGAAAGTGTGAACATGGCCTAAGCATGTGATAACATATTCATCAGTTGGGGTCTGATTGCTGGGACCTGCACTGATCAGCAAACGTTTATCCCCATTACACTGGAGTCATGTCCGACTCAACCTTTGATCCATGCATTCCCTCAGTGGCTGTGAGCGCTGCACTTGTTTTTATCTGACCACCCCAAAGAGGATGAATGGAGCTGGGGTCACACAACCCACCTGCCGCTGCTGCATTGTATAATGGGCATATAAGTGCCCTGTCAAAGATAAAAGTTCCTCATTCTTTGATCGGTGCGGTTTCCACTGGTCTGGTTCCACCAGTCAATAAGTTATCACTAACCTAACCTGTGGATCGGTGATAACTTGTCACCAAAGATCCCACTTACTGCAAACTACTATAATTGTACATTAGTTATTGTGTGTGCACGGGAGATGTGCAGGAGCCGCCTGTGCTTCACAGTCAGCGCTCCACTATAACGGGGATAGCAGCTAATAGATATTTGCATGTAGCTGTAGGGTGAGCCCCTAGAGTTATTTCCCCTGGTGGGCCCCAGACACCCCTGGTAGGTATAGTTTAGAAGGGCGGCGGTCATAGTATATATGGGGGGGACAGTGTGGCATTTTAGTTTATTAGGGGACAGTGTGATGGTCATAGTACACAAGGGCGGACGGTGTGACGGTCATAGTACGCAAGGGGGACAGTGTGATGATCATAGTATGCAAGGGCGGATAGTGTGACGGTCATAGTACGCAAGGGCGGACAGTGGGACGGTCATAGTACTCAAGGGCGGACAGTGTGGCGGTCATAGTATGTATGGGGGGACTGTTTGGTGGTCATAGTATATATGGGGGGGGGGACTGTGTGGTGGGAATAATTTATAGGAGAGGATAGCGTGGAGGCCATGTACGTTAAGAGCCACAGTGTGGAGTATTGTTTGATTTTTTTCGTTTTTTTTTTACAGGGAGCACAGTGAAGTGGAATTATTTTTTTCGAGGTCACAGCATAGGGCTTATATAATGCACAGCATTAGTGGCGGTTTTATTCAGGAACATTATAATGACAATGTTATTTTCAGGGCACCATGTTGAGATGTGCTGCAAAATACGGAAGTCTGAGAAGAGGGAAGTCTGCAGAGACGAGCTGTGGATGTGACATCTTTATGAAGTCCAGCACATGAGAAACCAGCGATCGGTGAGTGAATTATGACAGACATTACACTGCACTAACATTTACACAGGTTCAAGGGAGAAAATGACCTGAATGCGTCCTTAATATTTGCTGAAAAATCTTTTATTATGCAAACGAGGTCGCTTTAGTGCATCGTTGGTGGGGTCTTTGCTTTGATGCACCGAAGCCCCCTCATCTGCATATTAAAAATAGATGTTGAAGCAAATATTAAAGGGGTTGTCTGATCTAGAATGACAAGTTTGCAGTCACTCTGTGTTACTCGATTTGTGAATCCTGTCAGTGCGCTCACTGTGGCTACGAGGATTCCCAGGTGTTTTCTTTTTTTAATTGAAATTGTATTTTGTACTAGTCAGCAACCTCCCGGCAGCCTAAAAATGGTTTGGTTACCTGTTTTAACCACTTAGTGTCTTTGAAAACCTGCAGCTGTTGAAAGAAGCTAACCCCCCCCCCCTAAACACGTGCGCAGCAAGTGCAGATCTTCTTTCTTTTAGCATTTTACTGCTTTAAAGTGCGTTAGAGTAGATCCGCCTTAAATAATGTCGTGTGCACAGACTTGTAGTTTTATGTTGTCAGTGAGGGGCACGACCATTTGCAGTACCTAGGCCAGCATGAAGACCAAATACAGCCCTACCCACTTCCATCTGTGTGGCGCCATTTTAATAACAAGTGCCAGGGCCCTGAACAGCCTTGGGCCAGTCAGTTCTGCAGCCCCTGGGCTGAGTTCCGGGGACCACATTGCTCGGCAGAAAAGTGCGGCTGCCGTTCCTTTAACCCACACTGGCACGCAGTCCACAGCGTTCGCTGCACGCTCTTGGTTTGAAGTTCATCTGTGAGTGGGGCTACCGCACAGTGTGCTCAGGTCCCACAGATGAAGAGGAGCTGCAGCGCCAGCCAGCGTCCTCCAACACAGCGCTGCCTTCCGGTGGTGTGCTGGCCTCTCGGAACTGTATGTGCTGTCCCACGCAGCTGTGTGTGGCACCCCAGAGCAGTGTGTGCACATACAGTATCTCAGCTGCCTCCACCATAAGTTACAACCCTTGTATAAAAAGAAGATTTAAAAAAAAGCGATAACTAGAGCTGTGTGTATGTATGAATCAGAGCAGTCTGTGCAGCCCCCCAGATCTATATGGGTCCCCCAGAGTGCTATGCTGCCACCCATCCCAGTAATGTGTACGCCACCAGAGCTGTTGGCCACTCCACTAACATCTATGCCTCCCCCCACTAATGTCTATGCCCCCTGCCCCTCCTGTAATGTATATATTGTAGCTCCCAGACCCTCCTGTGATGTATATACAGCAGTGCTGTGTCAGTGTGCACGATGTGCAGTCATGTCTGTTAGTGGTGGCCATCATACAACACAGCCACATGTCCTGGAGGAGCTGAACGGAAACAAGCGGGAGTGGTGAGGCGGCTGGTGACTTCCCCATATTAATACCTGTAATGCGTCTGTGTCTGCATGTATGATGTATGTCTGCATGTATGTCCGTGTATATAACTGTATATATTTGTCTGTTTATATGTATTTTTGTGAATTTGTCTTCAAAATATGTATATGTACATATGCCTGTATGTGTGTGTGTGTGTCTGCGTGTGGATGGGGCCCACTGAGACACTCTCACTCGGGGGCCACAAAAGCCTGGAGCCGGCCCTAGCTGCCTTAACATTGGGATCAATAAAAAAAAAAGTTAGTAACTCTACTTTCTATGTATAAGCGACTGCTGTGAGTTATCCTGGGCTGTATCTGTATTGTAGTATTGTAAATCTGAATATCGCAGAACATGATAATATACATGTTCATTGGATTTATATCTAAATGCTACAGTTCGCGCTCTACTGTTATGGCTAAATATGTTAACGTTATCGGGCCCCCGCCAGATTTTCTGCCCAGGGGCTTCCACCAATCTTAATCTGGCTCTGACTATTGGGGACCCAGGCTGGGAAAAGTTTTCTAATAAAGCAGATTCACTACCTATCATTGTCAAACTGGTCTGTACGCTGACTGGAGTTAAAACACTCTGATCAGAGCAATGACCAATGTGATTGTGATAGATAATAAAGCTGTTGCCAGCCAGGGACAAGTGAAATACAATACTCGTTCGTCATCACTGCTGGAGCGGCAGTGTTCGGTCTTCTCAGAAGTTACTGTGAAATTCCCTGGAGATGGGTATATGAGAACACTGTCTGATCGCTCTCATTGAGCAGAGGGATCTCATCTCTCGACATCTAACTGGTTAGTGAGGAAAGACACCAGGAAGTTTGTCATACGTGCGTTTCCTGGGGACATTGCTGCATTTTCTTACCGACCGAACATTGCCACTTAAGCAACCATGAGTATCGTAGCTTGTCCCTGCCTTTCAACAGCTTTATCCACAGAGGGAGAAAAAAAAAATGGTGGCATTCTCCCTCAGTGGAAATCTTTTTTCATTTCATACAAAAATTAAAAAACACATATAGGAGAGGAATGCAGGATATGTCAGACGCAGGGAACGCCAAGACGATGGAAACTGTTTCGCGCACCAAAAAGCTTTGTCGGGTAGTGACATGGTGCGTCTCAGACATATCCCGCATCCCCCTCCTGTATGTGTTTTTTATTTTGGGATTTAATAAAAGATTTCCACTAAGGGTGAGTGCCACCTTTTCTCTCTCTGTGGATTTGGACTGTCGTGCTGATTGCCAGGTGAAGTACCTACCTGTACTTAGAATGCTGGTATCACTGCAGCTCTGTCTGTGCCTGTCTGGAGACTATTGAGTGGAGCTGGGTCTGTGTTTGGAATTGGTGCTAGACCTGCACCTCCCTTTCAGATTTTTTCAGCAGCTATAGTATCTATCAGTAACACATTGGTCTTTGATCGGAGTGAAAATGCTCCAAAGCCGAGCACAGACCAGAATGACAGTGATAGATTGTGAAGCTGCAGACAAGCAGAGAATAAATGTTTTAGTAAAGCAGTAGTATGTCCCCAGGAGAAGTATGTTTCTAGTCTCTTAGCCAGTAAATGTGCATTAGAAGCATGCAAGTTATAGAGGGATCACTAAGAAGCTGTGTCATCCAAGGTGGCAGATATTTTTCATTGCAAAATAAGTTTACATTTTTTTTTTTTTTTTTTTAGATGGATAGATAGATACTGACTGCTTTGTAAGTCAGTATCTAACTAAAATAAGTAAACGTGCACATGTAAAAATATATTTTAGTAAAATTAGATTTTTGGTGATTGGTGCTTTAAAGATAAATAACTGTTACATAGTTTCTACTATGAGCTAAGGCTCTAATTTTCTCTATTATCCAGTGCCAGATTTGTCACACAAAGGATATCGCCTAGGCCGAACTGAACCATTTTCTTACAATGGGTTCAATCATGATCTGTTTTGATGGGTAACATCCAGTTGAATGCAGCTGATTTTTCCTGCTAAATATGCTACACAGCCTCAGCAGCAGCTGAGAAATACCTTTTTCGACAGTTCAAACAGACCAACATAACTGTGTTTTGCTTAATGGAGAATCATTTTAGGGGATTAATTCTCTCAATGTAATAAAATGGTCCCCGTCCAATAATTATAATGACAGCCATCCTAATCATGTGTCAGGACAAACATCTCCCAAGATCTGTGTGTCAACTGTTATAAAATCAGTATTGTAAGCACATGTACCAAAGATGCCAGAGAGGCGTGCGACAGGAAAAGTAGTAAATACGGTATCTTTAGCGAGCTGAAAATGAAGAGCTCAGTCAGCCAAGAGGATATATTTCTTATACGGTCACACACTTCTCGGACAGCACACATATGTATGTGTGCTTATCATACAGCTTTGTGAGACACAGGTCTTGGGAGTTTTGTTTCTGCAGCCCATCCTGAAATATGAGTAGGATGATCTGTCATTTGAATTATGTGATGGGAGCTATTTTAATATATTCTTTGAAAATTCCTTTAAATTATTTGAACATTTCGGGTTCCTAAAACAAAACAAATCTTTTTTCTATTGTTAGATTCTAGGAGTTGGTTTACTTTATTTTGTCAATGAGGCTGTATGAGGTTTTTATATTCTTGGGACAAATTATTTGTCAATTGCAGGATTTGGGGGGTACATATATAATTTTTATTAACTTTTTTCTATGTTTCACTATAAAACGTTAATAAAACAGCAGCTCTTTAAGTTTTACATATTATTCATGCACAATAAAACATTGTTACCTTTATTCTGAGGGTCAGGGCAAATGTGGCGTTAACCATTGTATTTAGCATTAATGACTAGTACAAAGCATGGTTTAAAAAAAAAAAATAAAAAATTACACACACACACACACACACACAGTCCAGACCAAAAGTTTGGACACACCTCATTCAAAGAGTTCTCTTTATTTTCAGGACTCTGAAAATTGTAGATTCACATTGAAGGCATCAAAATTATGAATTAAAACATGTGGAATAAAATACTTAAAGTGTGAAACAACTGAAAATATGTCTTATATTCTAGGTTCTTCAAAAGTAGCCACCTTTTGCTTTCATTACTACTTTGCACACTCTTGATGAGCTTCTAAAGGTAGTCACCGGAAATGGTCTTTCAACAGTCTTGAAGGAGTTCCCAGAGATGCTTAGCACTTGTTGGGCCCTTTTGCCTTCACTCTGCGGTCCAGCTCACCCCAAACCATCTCGATTGGGTTCAGGTCTGGTGACTGTGGAGACCAGGTCATCTGGCGTAGCACCCCATCACTCTCCTTAGTCAAATAGCCCTTACACAGCCTGGAGGTGTGTTTGGGGTCATTGTCCTGTTGAAAAATAAATGATGGTCCAACTAAACGCAAACCGGATGGAATTGCACGCCGCTGCAAGATGCTGTGGTAGGCATGCTGGTTCTGTATGCCTTCAATTTTGAATAAATCGCCAACAGTGTCACCAGCAAAGCACCCCCACAACATCACACCTCCTCCTCAATGCTTCACGGTGGGAACCAGCCATGTAGAGTTCATCCATTCACCTTTTCTACAAAGACACGGTGGTTGGATCCAAAGATCTCAAATTTGGACTCATCAGACCAAAGCACAGATATCCACTGGTCTAATGTCCATTCCTTGTGTTCTTTAGCCCAAACAAGTCTCTTCTGCTTGTTGCCTGTCCTTAGCAGTGGTTTCCTAGCAGCTATTTTACCATGAACGCCTGCTGCACAAAGTGTCCTCTTAACAGTTGTTCTAGCGATGATAAGGTGTATCCAAACCTTTGGTCTGTACTGTATAGCTCATTTGTTTTTGTATCAACATATTCTGAGAGTCATAAGTTTTTAAATTTTTAGTCTAGGTAGCTATACAAATGTCTAATTTATTTGACTGACAAGATGTAGACGTTCCTTTCAGCAGTACCATTTCCTAATGCATACAATATTTTGCTCTTTTTTTGGTCGTGGGATGCACATTAAGGCTATGTGCGCACGTTGCGTAAATTTATGCAGTTACGCTGCGCTTTGTAGCGCAGCGTAACTGCATGCGTCCTGTGTCCCCTGTACAATCTATGGAGATTGTGCAGGGGCCGTGTGCACGTGGCATATTACAACGCAGCGCTTCGGCTACTGCCGAAGCGCTGCGTAAAAAGAAGTGACATGTCACTTCTTCCGTGCGCTTTGCCGGCAGCTCCTGCTCTGTCTATGGCAGGAGCTGCAGGCAGAGCGCACGTTCTCGCCGGCACCATGCGCCTCAGAACGGAGCTTTTCAGCTGCGCTCTGAAGCGCACCTTTTACGGTGCTGGGCTAGTACGCAACGTGCGCACATACCCTAACTGAACAATAAACAATGTTTAAAAAAAAAAAAAATTCTATAGAGATATTTGCTTTTTTCTGAAGGTTGATGCGATAATGACAATACCCAATTTTAAGTGTTTCTTTGGGTTTTGTGTCGGGGGTGGGAGGAAGACTTTTCTATATTCCAAGACTCACATTTTTTCATCTTGCCATAGACAGATTTGAGCACTTATATTTGCAGGACAGGATGCAGTTTTGAATAGTGCCATTTTCAGTCCAACTTTTGATCAGTTTATTTACATTTTTTTTCAGAGGCTGGATAAGCAAAATCCAAAATGTTCTGGCAAGGTTTTCATGTATTTTTTTTTTTTTTACAGTTTGCCTTGACCATAATTATACAATTTTATAGTGTAGATCAATACAATTAAAATGATATCCAATTTATAGATTTTACTTTTTTTTTTTTAAATGCTTGTACTTTTCTGCAAGAAAATAAATAAAAAACATTTTTTGGGTCATGAGATGCAGAACTTTTACATTTATTTTAAAGCTGTATGAGGGCTTGTTTTTTTGCACTATAATCTGTAGTATCTTATTGGTATATGTGAAAACTTTTTGATAAATTTTTATTCAGTGAACTTTTTTTTTGCTGTGCTCACTGTGCAGGATACATTTTGGCTGTGCTATAGTACTTGTCGTTATGGAAGCAGCAGTAAGAAATGACATTTTTCAGTTACATTTACTGGTTTTCCCCAAATTGAGCTATTTTTATTGGGAAGACTTGGCTTTGATATTTTTATTTTAAAATGCTAATTTCGACTCTCAATTGGATTTTAACAGGTGATTTAAGGAGGTGGTCAAATACAATGGATAGTGACTACATCGATTTAAAGCTGAGAAAAGGCTTTTTGTAAATATCTTCTGTTGCCAATTCAGCTTGTGTGTAGCACTATTGCTGTCCGCTCAGTCTCAATCCTGCGACCCGAGCTGCAGCAGCCTCAGATGTCCAGTGAGTCATGTCAAGTTACGGAGTTGGAAGTTGACCCAGCATCACAGAGGCAGGATCTAGTCTCCCTGAGTGACTGGGCTGTAGTATTTATCGCACATCAGAGCCCAGCATTGTGCGTGCTCTCTCCTTCACTGCTTTCCTTAACAGAGCACCGCAAGCACGTGCAATGCAGGGCTGTGATGTATGGTGAAACTCCAACCACAGCCCAGTCACTCAGGATGACTGGATTCTGCCTCGATGATGCAGGGTCAACTTCCAATTCCAGAACTTGACATGACATCACAGGCCACTGCAGCCAGGGTCATGTGATGGGGACTGAGTGGACAGCAATAGCGCCGCTCACAGGCAAAATTAGCAATAGAATGCATTTTGAAAAGGCCTTCATTCTAAGCTTTAACTTGAAAAATTAAAGTGGACCACCTCTTTAAGACTGCGAATTGAGATTAAAATTAGTAATACACAAAACTACTGTGCTATACTGTACAGTGATGTGCATTATACTACCAGTGCTAAACAGAATCTAACAGGTCTTGCCTCCAGTGGGACCTGATTGTCTATACTCCAGTGTATGGCAAGCTTTTGACAGGCCTGCAGCTGCCAAAGCAACGCATTGGCACCCATAATCTCTCTGTGGGAGTGCTAATGGGCTGAAAGAGTGTTTTCTGTCAAACTTTTTCTGTCCTGTTGTCATTTAACCAAGCATATGGGTGGTTAAAAGTTTAGGATCCCTTAGAACACTGATCCTAGTTGTTACAGCAGGAGTGCTGCTGAGTATATCAGTTGGGCTCCTGCAGCTGATTGCACCATATAGTTTCTGTTCGGGTCCGATCAGCATGACTTGCATATCTGTCAGAGAACAAAAGTGGCATGCTCATGACGGATGTATACATCATGTAGCACTAAAAGGGCTAAACCGGTTTTATATAACATCTGTACTCCCAGTGCAATTCAAATATGTTTACAAAGATAAAAACATAACAAAAAGTAGCACAACTACTTCATACACAATCCATGAACAATTGACAAGCGTTTTCTCTGTCCAAAAGTCTATTCTCAACTCTGCCACCAATTAATATAAAAGTAGTACATGTTATGGTGGTGCTTGCTCCTGCCCTGATGCAGATGTTTCTGTTGGTACACTTTCTGCTAAGTTGTGTGCATGCTCTAGGAAAAGGTCCTTCAGCACACTTAACTCTTTTGTCAATAGCTTAATTTTGGCCTCTAGCCTCTCATTTTCCTCTTTTAGCTGATTGACCCGTTGCAGTGTATCTTGGGCTTTTTGCTTGCTTTTTAATCTACTTTTCTTTACAGCCATGTTGTTGCGCTCCCTGCGTAGACGGTACTCCTCACTACCATGGTCCATTCGCTGAAGTTTCTTGTTTTTGCTTGGAGGGGCAGCTTTATCACCACCTTCTGGATCTAGTGGCACAAGCTGAGGAGTTGATGGACTACTCAGGTGAGAATTACTTAACCCATCATCTGAAGAAGATGGAGATATATTCATCTTTACAAGTTGTAAAATGCAAAAAATTCTGGATAACCTGCAGTAAAAAGATAGAATTTTAAATTAATTATATTTCTTACAATTAGACAGAATACATTAAAAAAGGAACATGTCAGCTCATTTATACTGCACCAAACACGAGCAGCATGAATCAGAAACAGAGTTCGTTCTTGCAGCAATGTATAGTTTACTCTTAAATACAGCAGCATTTTAGAGATGGTCTACTATAAAAGGGAACAGGTCACGTCTGATATCACTATTAATATTCTGTGCAGGGAGAAAATGAACTTTATTTATTTAAAGGAGCAGGAGTTCAGACATAGGCATAGGACGCATAGGGAGAAAATCGGAGCGAGTGTAATGTAATATGTATGAAAAAAAAAATAAAAAAAAAAAGTGCATTTTACTTGGACCAATATTACTCTATGGGGCAGCATCCATGAGCGATTATTATCTCAGCCCTAATCGGACCAAGAAAACAGTCTCCGCATGCTGCGAGTGTAATGAGATCCTGTTCCTCTCGCACCCATTCAAGTCCATGGGGCGAGAGAAACATCGCACTGCACTCGCTTGTGTAATGCGAGTGCAGTGCGAGAATCGCAATAGCTGGCAACGGAGGAGTTAGGGAGATAAATCTCCCCCTCCACTCCGCAACGCCGCCCCCCCCCCCATCTACAGCAGTGGTCTGATCGGACCACAGTCGCATGACACTCGGCTCCCACTGTGCTGCGAGCATGAGCCAAGTGTCATGCAAGGACACGCAGTAATGCCCGTGTGGCTTCAGCCAGAGGCATGCTAGCACAGCAACAGTCACTGCTGATTAGAGAATGTAAACCTGTCCCAGCACTTGACTGATGGCCAGATCCCACATCATAAACATAGCAACACCTGAACGCTGGCATGACTGAAAGGCGGCAGCTCCCGAGAGGAATAAAATGCAATTCTTCCTGGAAGCCACACTTTCAGTACAGTGGCCAGGTACATTTCTAACTCCATTAAACTGCAGATTAATAGAATAATCTGACATGAGAGGTTCCCTTTAAAGTGATGGCCTGTTACCTTTGTGACTAAACATCCTAATCTCTAGGTATGTCCAACCTTGTTTTTTTTGCTGTGCTACTTAGTTAAGACTCATAGGGCTCGCCCAATGCCCAAAAGAGAGAGACCCATTAATCTAGTGTGGAGCAGTTACACCTTAGTTTCTAGCAATTTCAGATCATCAAACACTGAAGAGGGGAGAAAGGATAAACTTCATGCACATACTTGAAATTCATCAAAAAATCATAATGACTAGGATCATAAAAAGCTAAGAGTGTGGTAGCTACATTGAGGAAAAATAAATAAACGACAATAACATATGAAAGAAAAATTTAGTAGCAACTAATGATGTAATAGCTAAGGCTTGAATACATTGCCTAGGCCAGAAGAGGATAGGAAACAAAACTGATTTCAAGAGAAAAACTCCAGCAATAAGAAGAAAAATATATTATACCTCCAAGTTGAAAAACTTCTTTATTAATTAAAAAAAAATGTGTAGAGATGTGTTTCAATAATTTTTGTGTTGCAACAACTACTATTTACTTATTGCAAACTTTCCAAGAACAGAGTCCATCTCTCTTCAGACATCAGTCAGACGGAGCAGATGAACCAATGTTTGAAGATGGTTCCAAATTTTTTTCTTAGATGGACACTATTACTCAGAGTATGCAATTTTTTTTATCCCACAAGAAGACAGATGGTAAAGCCCAAACTACCAAGATATTTTTCAGCTCAAAGGGCAGAGTTAAGGCCGCTTTACACGCAGCGACATCGCTAAAGCGATGTCATTGGGGTCACGGAATTCGTGACGCACATCCGGCCTCTTTAGCGATGTCGTTGTGTGTGAAACTTACGAGCGATTGAAAAAGGTCACAAAATCGTGCAAAATCTTAAATCGTTGACATGCTCCCCTATTCCCAATTATCGTTGCTGCTGCAGGTACGATGTTGTTCGTCGTTCCTGCGGCAGCACACATCGCTATGTGTAACACCGCGGGAACGAGGAACCTCACCTTACCTGCGGCCGCCGGCAATGAGGATGGAAGGAGGTGGGTGGGATGTTCGTCCCGCTCATCTCCGCCCCTCCGCTTCTATTGGGCGCCCACTTAGTGACGTCGCTGTGACGCCAAACGAACCACCCCCTTAGAAAGGAGGCAGCGGTCACAGCGACGTCGCTAGGCAGGTAAGTATGTGTGATGGGGACTAGCAATGTTGTGCGGCTGTGCGCCACGGGCAGCGATTTGCCCGTGACGCACAACCGACGGGGGCGGGTACGCACGCTAGCGATATCGATATCGCAGCGTGTAAAGCGGCCTTTAGAAGCAGAAAAAAACTGTTCTACAGCTGAATGAAGCCGATGACCAATGTCCCATTGTAATATACAGTGATGGCTCATATGTAGTCCAATCTTTGACAGACTATTTGCCTGTCTGGGGAAAAAAGAGGCTATATAGATTCTTTCAACAAGACCCTAGTCCACAGTGACACTTTAAAACAATTCTTGAGATAGCATCCAAAAATCCTAATAGGTTTGCTATAGTCAAAGTCATTGCTCATAAAAAAAAAAAAATCTGATGAGGAGCGGTTAGAAATGCAACCGCAGATGCTCTAGCCCAGTGACTGTGAACCTTTGGCTGCTTGCCAGCCGGGGTACGCATAGCCTTCTCTGCTGGCACGCGCGCTGTCGCCTCATGCAGCCGCTTTGAACTGCTGGCACCGGCAGTTCAAAGGTGTGTTGGAGCGTAGGAGACATTTCTCTTCGCTCTGACACTCCTCCTCTCCTAGGCCGCAGGTCTGTTGCCTAGGAGACAACGGGAGTGTCAGTAAGCGGCAGCGGCGTAATGACGCTTGTGGCCCCGCGAGAACTAAGGACCCAGCGGCGCGCAGCAGTTGAGAGAGGGTAGGAATGTGAGCATGATTTTATTTTTCGGATGTTTTTTTAACCTGTGAGCGGCTGTATCGGGGAAGAGGGGGGGGGGGGTGAGTGTCGGCATAGGACAAAAAACATGCCAGGGGGAAAGTCCCAGCATGGGGGAAAACATGCCGGGAAGGGGGGGAGAAAGTGATGACATGGGGGAAAACATGCCAGTGGGGGAAATGCCATTATGGGGAAACACATGCCAGAGAGGGGAAAAAACATGCCAGAGGGGAAATGCCATCATGGGGAAAAAATGCCAGGATGGGGAATATCAGGATAGAGGAACATGACAGAATGGGGGAATATTTACCAGGATGGGGGGTACATTTGCCAGGATGAGGTACATTTACTAACATGGGGTACATTTACTAGGATGGGGAACATGCCACGATGGGGTACATTTACCAGGATGAGGTACATGCCAAGATAGGGGAACATTTACTAGGATGGGGAACATGCCAGGATAATAATTAATTCATAATAATTTTATTCATTTATATAGCGCTATTAATTCCACAGCGCTTTACATACATTGGCAACACTGTCCCCATTGGGGCTCACAATCTAGAGTCCCTATCTGTATGTCTTTGGAGTGTGGGAGGAAACCGGAGTACCCGGAGGAAACCCATGCAAACACAGGGAGCACATACAAACTCTTTGCAGATAGTGTCCTTGGTGGGATTTGAACCCAGGACCCCAGTGCTGCAAGACTGCAGTGCTAACCACTGAGCCACCGTGCCGCCCGATGAGGTACATGTGAGGATGGGGAGACATGCCAGGATGGGGTACATTTACCAGGAGGAGGGAACATTTACCAGGATGGAGGAAATATATAATCAGGATGGGGGACATGTTTATCAGGAAGTGGCCCAGGAAGGGGGACATAACTACATAATGAAGGGGGGGGGGGGGGGGGGGGGTAAGCAACTCTTATGTCTTTATGGGATTTCAAGATGTTCATTCTTTGAAATGTAGATGTGGACTTCAGGGAGACATCTGATTGCATTCCATGCTAAAATCGCTGTCTAATATTCTGCATTTTTTTTTTCCATAAAATCAATCCAACTGCTGTGTCTGGAGAGGGCAGTGGGAGTGGCTGAGCTTCAATGTGTGGTAAGCACAAGGGAAGACTGCAAAGGTAAGGTTAAAATAAATTAATTATTTACATAATAGAATTGGTTAAATTGCTGTGTTGGCACTTCAGAAAAACAAATTGGGTTTAGGGCTACAGTTTGGGTACTCGGCCTCTGAAAGGTTCGCCATGACTGCTCTAGCCAAAAGAAGCTGCCCTGACAGAAGAAGAAGTGTTTGACTCTAAATCTCCTGAAGTCGCAGCAGTCCAGAGACCAGTCACACAGATTCCTTCTTTAGCGGAAAAACAGAGAAAAGATCATTCTCTTGTTGCTTCCCAGGTTGATCTAAAATCTCCTTTTGTTTGTGAAAATGGGGTTTTGTGTCACAATTCAAATGCAGAATTTCATCACGTTGTACCAAAGCATCATTGTGCTTTGCCTGATCTTCCAATTAGCCAAGTATACCATATGAGGAGTTTCTGCACGCTTTGCTAAATATACAAGCTGTCCACAGAAACATTTGGCTTTTGCCCTTATATATTCTGATTTAGGTGTGTTCTGTTAGACAAGTAATTTTGATGTACCTCTGATCATATATACAAAACAGTTGTCAGCTCACCTCCCCTGATTCTCCGGTATCCTTGAAGCAGCCTGAACTCAGTTTGGGCAATCGTATGGAGAGAAAGAAAAGCATATATCCGGCGCTTGTAAGGAACCAGTTGAATGTAAATTATATAAAATGTACAAATTTATTAGAAAAAATGTAAAATACAGGAACAGTCATGACTACCCCCTAACAGGACTAGGTGGTCAGTGGGGCTCTCTAATGCCCCCCAAAAAAGAATAGACAAGTCAATTATATGATGTGATGATTTTATTGATCAAGGTTGATGCATTTGCTGTATATTGCAATGTCTAAAGTGGTCGGCGTTTCGGCCAGCTGGCCTTCATCAGACTGGACTTCCAGTGCCTTGCGAAAGTATTCGGCCCCCTTGAAGTTTTCAACCTTTTCCCACATTTCAGGCTTCAAAACAAACATTTAAAATTTTATGATGAAGAATCAACAAGTGAGACAATTGTGAAGTTGAACGAAATTTATTGCTTATTTTAAAATTTTGTAAAAAAATAAACTGAAAATTGGGGAGTGCAATATTATTCGGCCCCTTTAAGTTAATACTTTGTAGTGCAACCTTTTGCTGCGATTACAGCTGGAAGTCGCTTGGGGTATATCTCCATCAGTTTTGCAGATCGAGAGACTAAAATTCTTGCCCATTCTTCCTTTGCAAATAGCGCGAGCAGAGTGATGTTGGATGCAGAGTGTTTGAACAGCAGTTTTCAGCTCTTTCCAGAGATTCTCGATTGGATTCAGGTCTGGACTTTGACTTGGCCATTCTAACACCTGGATACGTTTATTTGTGAACCATTCCATTGTAGATTTTGCTTTATGTTTTGGATCATTGTCCTGTTGAAAGACAAATCTCCGTCACAGTCTCGGGTCTTTTGCAGACTCCAACAGGTTTCCTTCAAGAATGGTCCTGTATTTGGCTCCAACCATTTTCCCATCAATTTTAACCATCTTCCCTGTCCCTGCTGAAGTAAAGCAGGCCCAAACCATGATGCTGCCGCCACCATGTTTGACAGTGGGGGACGGTGTGTTCAGGGTGATGAGCTGTGTTGCTTTTACGCCAAACATATCGTTTGGCATTGTGCCCAAAAAGTTCAATTTTGGTTTCATCTGACCAGAGCACCTTCTTCCACAGGTTTGGTGTGTTTCCCAGGTGGCTTGTGGCCAACTTTAAACAACACTTTTTATGGATATCTTTGAGAAATTGCTTTCTTCTTACCAGTCTTTCATGCCAGATTTGTGCAGTATACCACTGATTGTTGTCCTATGGACAGACTCTCCCACCTCAGCTGTAGATTTCTGCAGTTCATCCAGAGTGATCACAGGCTTCTTGGCTGCATCTCTGAGCAGTCTTCTTGTCTGAGATGAACGTTTTGAGGGACAGCCAGGTCTTGGTAGATTTGCAGTGGTATGATACTCCTTCCATTTCAATATGATCGCTTGCACAGTACTTCTTGGGATGTTTAAATTTTTGGGAATCTTTCTGCAACCAAATCCGGCTTTGAACGTCTCCACAAGAGTATCACGGACCTTCCTGTTGTGTTCCTTGGTCTTCATGATGCTCTCTGTGCTTTAAAAACACTGAGCAGGTGCATTTATACCAGGGGTGGGGAACCTCCGACCCGCGGGCCGCATACGGCCCGCCAAGACCTTTTCTACGGCCCCCGGGACTCTGCCGGCAGCCGCGTCTTGCCGGTTGCCGGCCCTTTAAATCCCCATGCGCGCTACGAGGACGCGCATTCAGCGTTCACTACTGAACGCTGGTCAGTGCGTGTGTTCTCAAGACTTATTTTGTGGGCGGGGTTAACACTTTTGCCCCGTCCCGCAGAAGCCCAGCAGCAGTTTGAAGGCTTCAACTAGTAGGTGAGCGCTCCCCCCGTGCTGCGTGCCAGCTCTTCCATGCGCGCTCCCCCGTGCTGCGTGCCAGCTCTTCCATGCGCGCTCCCCCGTGCTGCGTGCCAGCTAACACGTGCTCGCTCACCCTTGCCCGCTTCTCCATTACAGCTCCCCCGTGCCCGCTCCTCCGTGCTCGCTTCTTTGTGCCAGCTCCCCCATGCTTGCTCCCCCCGTGCGCGCTCCGACTGTGCTGTGTGCCCGTTCACACTGTGCCGCTATGTCCTTATTTCCCAGCTGCCGTGTGCCTGCTCCCTCTGTGTCTGCTCCACCAGGGTTGTGTGCTTCTTCCCCAGGGTTGTGTGTCCCCCAGGGCTGTGTGCCCCCCTCCCCTAGGTCTGTGTGTCCCCCCTCTCCACAAGGTCTGTGTGCCCCGCCTCCCCCAGGGCTGTGTACCCCCCTCCCCCAGGGCTGTGTACCACCCTCCCCCAGGGCTGTGTACCCCCCCTCCCCCAGGGCTGTGTGACTCTCCCCCCCCACCCCCCAGTGCTGTGCCCCCAGTGCTGTGCCCCCAGTGCAATGTCTGGGCTCTGCATGTGTTGTCAGTTTCGTCCGTGCCCCCCTATTGCTATCCGTGCCCCCCTATTGCTATCCGTGCCCCCCTATTGCTATCCGTGCCCCCCTATTGCTATCCGTGCCCCCCTATTGCTATCTGTGCCCCCCAGTGCTGTCTGCGCTCCAAAGCCATATCTATGCCTCCCAGTGATGTACATGTCCTCAGCCTTTTTTGTGACGTATATATGCCCCAGCCCCTCCTTTGATGTATATGCCCCCAGCCCCTCCTGTGATGTATATGCCCCATTGTCTTCTGTAATGTATATATTACAGGTGGGCCTGGAGCATACACATCAGAGGAGACACTGGGGCATATACATCACAGGAGGGGCTGGTGGCATATACATCATATTGGAGATGCTGGGGCATCTCCTTTAATAAATATATACAGCTGTCCCAGCGTCTCCTATGTGATGTATATACAGTAGTTCCAGCGTCTCCTATGTGATGTATATGCCCCCAGCCCCCTCCTGTGATGTAATATATACACAGCAGTCCCAGTGTCAGTTGTGATGTATATGATTTACCAATCTTATCACAAAGAGCTGACTGCTCCAGACCAAGACAATCCTGGAAAAGCAGCTGTGAGAAGCAACATGATCAATATGACCGAAAATTAACCGCTGCGCCAAAGAGAAGCATCTCTGGCCACCACAATAGGGGTGAGTTAATTAATTGCTTGACCAAATGTAGCCGGGTAATTTTCACATTGATAATTTTGTGCGGCCCCCGATGGTTCGTAGAAATTTCCAGATGGCCCCCGGCAGTAAAAAGGTTCCCCACCCCTGATTTATACGGAGACTTTATTACAAACAGGTGGCTTATATTTATCATCATCGGTCATTTAGGACAACATTGGATTATTCAGAGATCCTCAATGAACTTCTGGAGTGAGTTTGCTGCACTGAAAGTAAAGGGGCCGAATAATATTGCATGCCACACTTTTCAGTTATTCATTTTTTACAAAAATTTAAAATAAAACAATAAATATCGTTCAACTTCACAATTGTGTCCCCCTTGTTGATTCTTCACCATAAAATTTAATTTATTTTATCTTTATGTTAGAAGCCTGAAATGTGGGGAAAAGGTTAAAAAATTCAAGGGATCCGAATACTTTCGCAAAGCACTGTATGTTTATCTAGATACTAAATAATATACATACAATCATGATCCAACATTAGTAACAATGCCATTAAATATACGTTTTTTCTTTCATCAGAATTATTTGACAAAATACATACAAATAGATGAAATGAGATGAAACTACAAAATGGACAGAGACCACATTGTTTCCTTAGTATCATATATTACATAACAGGTAGATGAAATAATGTAACCATTACCTAATATCAGTAAAAAAAAAAAAGGGCGATAATTCTCAAAGTTGGACTGGATACTGGTTGCTAGACCTGCACAAGTAGAAATCGGTGAGTGTGTAAACTACCGTATTTTTCGGACCATAAGACGCACTTTTTTGCCCCAAATGTTGGGGGAAAGTGGGGGGTGCGTCTTATGGTCTGAATGTAGGGCTGCGGGGAATGAGGGTGCTGCGGTGGAGCGGGTCATCGGGGGCATGAGGCTGTAGCAGTCTGCCGTGACCACGTGGGCCTGCTCATTAGATATGCACGCCCATCCTCCCGCCCATCATCCCTCAGCACTGAAGCCGGCGCTGATAGGTGGGTGCGTGCATAGTAAACAGCCAGCTGTGATCACCCCTGGCAACTACAGCCTGGAATGATCATGTGCGGCTGTATTCACTGCCCCCCGCGCATAATCACCAGCGCGAGGTGCAGTGAATCAGTACACTCACCGTTCCCCTGCAGCACCGCGATGTCCTTCTGATTGCCGGCCTCGCTGTGTAGAGACTAACGGGGCTCACAGCGATGACTTTATCGCTGTGCGCACGTGTCCACACAGCGTCACCGGCACAGACAGAAGGAAATAGCGGTGCTGCAGGGAGCATGGCCGGCTCCACACAGCGCTGCCGGTACAGACGGAGGAGGAGCGACGCTGCGTGGAGTGAGGAAAGGTGAATATGAATGTTTATAATTTTTTTTTTTATGTGTGTGCCGCAGGATAAGGCACACATGAGAAGGATGATGGGGGACATATAAATATATATATATATATATACACATACATATATATATATATATATACACATATATATATATATATACACATACATATATATATATATATATATATATATATATATATATATATATATATATATATATATATATATATATATATATATATATATATATATATATATATATATATATATATATATACACACATACATATATATACACATACATATATATATACACATACATATATATACACATACATATATATACACATACATACACAGTTAGGTCCAGAAATATTTGGACAGTGACACAATTTTCGCGAGTTGCGCTCTGCATGCCACCACATTGGATTTGAAATGAAACCTCTACAACAGAATTCAAGTGCAGATTGTAACATTTAATTTGAAGGTTTGAACAAAAATATCTGATAGGAATTGTACACATTTCTTTACAAACACTCCACATTTTAGGAGGTCAAAAGTAATTGGACAAATAAACCAAACCCAAACAAAATATTTTTATTTTCAATATTTTGTTGCGAATCCTTTGGAGGCAATCACTGCCTTAAGTCTGGAACCAATGGACATCACCAAACGCTGGGTTTCCTCCTTCTTAATGCTTTGCCAGGCCTTTACAGCCGCAGCCTTCAGGTCTTGCTTGTTTGTGGGTCTTTCCGTCTTAAGTCTGGATTTGAGCAAGTGAAATGCATGCTCAATTGGGTTAAGATCTGGTGATTGACTTGGCCATTGCAGAATGTTCCACTTTTTTGCACTCATGAACTCCTGGGTAGCTTTGGCTGTATGCTTGGGGTCATTGTCCATCTGTACTATGAAGCGCCGTCCGATCAACTTTGCGGCATTTGGCTGAATCTGGGCTGAAAGTATATCCCGGTACACTTCAGAATTCATCCGGCTACTCTTGTCTGCTGTTATGTCATCAATAAACACAAGTGACCCAGTGCCATTGAAAGCCATGCATGCCCATGCCATCACGTTGCCTCCACCATGTTTTACAGAGGATGTGGTGTGCCTTGGATCATGTGCCGTTCCCTTTCTTCTCCAAACTTTTTTTTCTTCCCATCATTCTGGTACAGGTTGATTTTTGTCTCATCTGTCCATAGAATACTTTTCCAGAACTGAGCTGGCTTCATGAGGTGTTTTTCAGCAAATTTAACTCTGGCCTGTCTATTTTTGGAATTGATGAATGGTTTGCATCTAGATGTGAACCCTTTGTATTTACTTTCATGGAGTCTTCTCTTTACTGTTGACTTAGAGACAGATACACCAACTTCACTGAGAGTGTTCTGGACTTCAGTTGATGTTGTGAACGGGTTCTTCTTCACCAAAGAAAGTATGCGGCGATCATCCACCACTGTTGTCATCCGTGGACGCCCAGGCCTTTCTGAGTTCCCAAGCTCACCAGTCAATTCCTTTTTTCTCAGAATGTACCCGACTGTTGATTTTGCTACTCCAAGCATGTCTGCTATCTCTCTGATGGATTTTTTCTTTTTTTTCAGCCTCAGGATGTTCTGCTTCACCTCAATTGAGAGTTCCTTAGACCGCATGTTGTCTGGTCACAGCAACAACTTCCAAATGCAAAACCACACACCTGTAATCAACCCCAGACCTTTTAACTACTTCATTGATTACAGGTTAACGAGGGAGACGCCTTCAGAGTTAATTGCAGCCCTTAGAGTCCCTTGTCCAATTACTTTTGGTCCCTTGAAAAAGAGGAGGCTATGCATTACAGAGCTATGATTCCTAAACCCTTTCTCAGATTTGGATGTGAAAACTCTCATATTGCAGCTGGGAGTGTGCACTTTCAGCCCATATTATATATATAATTGTATTTCTGAACATGTTTTTGTAAACAGCTAAAATAACAAAACTTGTGTCACTGTCCAAATATTTCTGGACCTAACTGT